>NC_067141.1:34667484-34967484 GCF_903995435.1 Acomys russatus
CCTCCTATAAGAGGAACTGTCTGTGGATACTCAATGTATATCATATTGAACAACTTTTTTTTTTTTTTTAACTTCTCCACACTTCCCTCAGTGAGTTACACTGAAACCTGATGGTATCACTAAAGCAATATTATCCTGGTTCCTCTTTTGAACTAACTTGTATGCCATTTACTGCATGATAAACTGTGCTATCAATTGCAACTGCATAAGTTGGTTAATTAAACACTTTCAAGTACCCCATTTGTTTGTCCTAACAAGATACATGGTACCATTGGTGGTGCTCATGCACCAATATGCAGGACAGCGTCATCAAGGGAGGCACTGTGTCCCTGCATCTCATGAAGCTGTTTGAATCTATGTCTACATGTCTTATGAAAACTTTCTACAAGGATTAAATTGTGCTCCTCCCTCTTACCTTTTAAATTTCTAGAAGTATTTCTTTAAAGGAAACCTTAGATGCTCACCTAGTACCATATTAGTTGAACTTTGATATTATATCTAATACTGTTCCAGCGTTAAGAGGGATCAGGAGAATGCTGTTCTAGACAGGGAAAGATTAATGATCCATGTGCCTGACATTCAGTCACTCATACAAGGTCAGACCACTGCAGATCTCAAGTCTGAAAAAGCTATGTAACTAATGTTATCAGTTATGCTCAGCCACTCAGAGAGGAAAGGCAAGAAACACAGAAGAAAGAACGAGCGGGGATAGTGGAGTGTCAGTAGGAGCAGGCGAGGAAAACCAACTTCTCTGAGTTCTCTGAGAACTTTAACCTTAGCTTTTAGGATGAAGCTTGTCCAGAACCAGATTTACCTGCGCTCACCAAGCTCTGAAATGCTTCTCTCAACACTTCTCTGCCATTGTCACAGCAAGTGGTGTCAGCTACTTTGTTTCTTTTCCTTACATAAATATACTGTGGCCTTTGAATGCTAACTTACAATTATACATTTTCTTACCTAGGTATAGAGACAAATATTCCTTGTGAGAGCAAATAGAAATAATTTACCTCAATTTTTTCCAACAAGATTGATATGACCAAAATGAGGTGAAAAATATCTAAAAGTGAAGAATTTTGGGTACATGAATAAAAACAAAACCAACTTGTGATCCTTTAACAAGGTCTCATCATGGATACCTATACTGTAAATCCATCAAAGCAACAAACCATCTCTTAGATAGGGAACACCACGCCAGATGGCTTGGTCATTTCTTCTGAGTCACATCCAAGCACGTCAAACCTGGAGGCCATAAGCCACACATGCCCTTAAGACAGCTATGAATACAGCCCAACACATTTGCAGATAAAATCATGTTTCAAAGTCAAAAGGTTGAACAATATCTGGTTAGATTAGTCCTTCTTTATCTGTTTTCTTCTTGCTGATCATTTTTATTTTTCAACAGATCTCCATCTATGGCTATATTCCTGAGCATTGATTTTCCTCTCTTCCTTCCAGCACTAGCACAGCCTTTTCTAACATCTTCAGCCACCCTCTAGTTACATTTAATTTCAACTATTTGAAGTCATCACTGAAAAAACATCCTTTCGAGTCCTTTGAATGTTTTCCCACAGTGATGAACACCTAGTCTGATCAAAATCAAAGTCGTGATTTCTTCCTATTTTCCCAGATACACAGCTCTCATAGATTCCTGCTATAGTGCTGAGTTAGACAGCCTAGCAGGTGAATCATAGCCCCGTCCAGCTAGTACAGAAGGTACTGCAAGGACAGGGTAGAGTCTCTTTCTTAAGTCTGTTCTTGCTGACCCTGCTACCTAAAATAGCCTTTACCAGGGTCCTCGGACTCAGTCCTCACCACCATGTTAAGTCTCAGTCCATAAAATGCCCTCTTACTCCAGTGATTTCACAGAAGAATCCCTCTTATACTCACTAACCCATTCCTGCCTTATGTCTTGACAGGATCTGAGATTAGCTAGAATTATCAGATTATCTTGTTATAAAGCACATGTAGTTGGGACTAAAAAAGTATACTCTGAACAAACTCCAAGGTGATGCTAAGAGACACTGCTGGTCCACAGAGCACACAAACCTTAAGCAGTATAGCAAACTTTTAAAGCACAGGATCTTAATAAGGGCAGCCATTTGGTCAGCAAGCACATTCCATGCGGCTAGAGTACAGAAGACATTTAATATATAATTTTGTAAATGAACTACAATCCAGGCCAAGTAGTTGGAATTTTATAATTTTAGTGGACATAAAAAAATTGTTATAGAAAAGCTAAAATATATCAATGTACCAACCATAAAGGACTACCTATCTAAAGAAGACCTACTCACATTCAAATTTGGTTTGGTTTTGACTTCCTGGCATATATCATTTCTGACATTTAGGAAGTCACATCACACAAAAAGAATAATATATATCCTCACTGGACAGCAAGAAAAAATGCAAATTCATTCTAGACAACTCCTGACTGGTGAGTCAGTGATTAAAGTTTCCATTCTGAATTCTTGGCAGGATATGTGATTTAAAAGATTATTTAGAAACAGAATGCAGATGCAGCTTAGCCTCCTGCTAATATTGCTTACAGCAGATTACTGATCATCTGAGCCTTTGGCATTCAGCACATCTGCTAGAGTACTACACCAGGAGAGCACTTGTACACAGAGTTCAAAATAAATTTTTAATAGTACCTGGAATAAATCAATTTGATTAGAGCAGCCCATTGAAAGGCCTTAACCACAGCACCGCAGGGCTCACAGGAGTAAAAGAACAGTTGGTAGTAACTCAGCGTGCAGTGGGCACGGGACGCACGCATACTACAGCGTATTCACACCCACCTCACATCTATTAAAGCCCTGTTCAAAATGGACCCTGAGAGCCAGGAGCAAGAAGCCATGGACACAGATGCAGTAACAATATCTCCAGAGAATGAGTGCCTTCTTAAGGTGGCCAAAAACTGCTTCTTTGTTGCCTCAGCCATAGGCATCAGATCAGGTAAACTAACTTGGAATTCTACTTTCTGGTAGCCAAACAAGCTCCTCAATGTATTTGGCAAGCCTGTTTGAATACACTTTTTTGTTTGTTTGTTTGTTTTTGTTTTGTTTTTTGAGACAACAAAGCTGTGCTGGACTGGCTTTGTAGACCAGGCCGGCCTCGAACTCACAGAAACCCACCTACCTTTGCCTCCCTGAGTGCTGCTATTAAAGGCATGCGCCACCACACCCAGCGTTAAATACACTCTTGTTCAATGTTTTAATAATCAGAAATTTTCTGCCAAGAGAAAACAAACATCTTGCTTAATTTTTGCTTCTTGCTGGAGTGGTATGTTCCACACAGAAGGGAGCCACCACCAATTGACTCCTCATCCAAGCTTCTTTCAACAGCTCACACTGAAGTGATCAATCCATTTTCCCTTGAGGGAAGCCATCTGGGACAGACTTGCCCAAAAATAAAGCAGCAAAAAGAAAGTTACATACCACAGACTGAGATCCACCTTGCCCCGATAACCATAAAAAGCACAAATGTTCCCTGTAGTCTGGCTTCTAGCTACTTTTACTTGTATTTTTTGTTTGTTTGGTCCTTTTTTTCTTTTTTCTTTTTTTTAATATTCCACAAAGGAAGTTGAGAAAAGTAAAGGTAAAGGGAACTACTGTTATCTATTTGTGTTTCTATAATCTAAGTTACTTTTAGAATGTACAATCATCCTCAGTGTCCATGAGAGATTTGTGCTGGGACCCTCCACAAACATCAAATCCATATTATTCATAAAATGACAAGGAATTTGAGAAGAACCTATACATCCCTTCTTGTCTGTTCTAAAAGCTATAACACCTAACAGAATGTAGATGCAATACAAATAGCTTTAATACACTTCATTGTTTAAAATGTAACAATGGACAAGCGTGTGCTCAATACAAGCACATTTCTTCCAAACTCACTCAATCTACAGTTGGCGAACACACATAATGGACCTATGGACATAGTAGCTGACTGTACTTCGTTACTTTTAAATTTCATCATGTATGCAACTTATGATATTTAAACACATGTACCTTAATAAAGGCCTAAACTATGAATATAGAACTGCCTGTTTATTCGTTCTTCAAGTATTTATTAACTTTCTACTTACTACTGTCAGGACTCTTTTAGGTACCGAGTAGAGAAATGGGTGAAGAGAACAAGATAATCCCTCCTGTCCTGAAGTTCAAAGCATAGGGGTAAAGAGACAAAGACAGTACATAGATATGCAAAAGGGAACTTCTGGTATTTGAAAGATATCTACAAAGAATATAATCTAGGGCTGGAGAGATGGCTCAGAGGATTGGAGTACTGGCTGCTCCTCCAAAGGTCCTGAGTTCAATTCCTAGCAACCACATGGTGGCTCACAACCATCTATAATGAGATCTAATGTCCTCTTCTGTCATACATGTGTACATACAGGCAAAACACTGTATACGTAATAAAGAAATAAATCTAAAAAAGATAATCTAAACCCTAATTCTAGGGTAAAGATGAGTCGGTTTGAATAGGATAAGCAGGAAAGGACAAAAAGTAATGATTTTAAAGTTGAAACGTGACTGAAAATATCATCTCCCAAAGCAGGTTCTGTACACCTTGCAGAAGTTATTACAAGTATATATGCAGCGTGCACTCTGACCAGACGGCCCCACTCTGCCTCAACATAATTAAACAGCTCTCTTCGCTATCAGACATCCCAATGCCTCTCACTTGATAGCACTAGTTTAATATCTTTGGAATGAAGTCCACAAAAAGCAACACTACTGAAAGTTCCTTGACTTTGAAACTCTTAAAGTTCTCAAACAATATTCTCAGGAAACAGCTGGTTAGTAGTTTCATATGCCAGACCTCACCCCACATACATTAACTCAGAATCTCCAAAAGTAGGAGTCAGGTATCAGTGCTCCACTTTAAAGTTCCATAAAGGCAGGACTACGAACATTCGCTAGAATACAGGATACATGCAGTAAAAGGCAATGCTGTGGCGGGCCTTGAATGCCACATTCCAGTGCTTGAACTTTACTTGCTGGGGGATCTACCAGGGACAATTTCTAGGAAAGCAGTGAGGAATTAAAGCATGTTAAGATATCTCAGTGTCTTCAGCACTCTAACCCTCTTCTTGCCACTGATTACATTTAATGGCTATAGAAAGAAGAGGTTATAAATATAAAACATACTACAAGAGAAAAGATGGAAGTTGAAAGATAATTTTAGAGTATGAACAAAATGAATTCTCAAATCATCTATAACTTAGGAAATTCAACAGTATGATTTCAGATACTGGCTTTCACTCTGAGCTAGGAGCTGTGGCACACAGTGTAGTGAATGCAGAATGCTCTGCCCCTATGAGTTGTTTACAGTTCAGCAAGGAAGATCAAATAGAAATAAACACAAGAAGCTAGGCCTTGTGGCAGAGGCCTGTAATCTCAGGTACTAATAAGGCTGAAGCCAGAGCATCACAAGTTCAAAGTCTGTCTAGGCAAGAGAGTGAGCTCAAGGGCAGCCTGGGCAATGTAATGAGACACAGTTCCAGCATATAAAGCAAAAAGAGAGTTATAGTTCAGTTAGTTGATTGGTAAGGTACTTGCCTCTCATAGGCAGAGCCTGGGTTTCCTTCACCCATTCTAGGGAAAGGGTTAAGAAAAATGGGGTTAAGAAAAATGGGGTTAAGAAAATGGGGAAAATCCCTTATATGAGGCATAGTTAAGTTCTCAATCTTTAATAAATGTCTACTACTATGCCAGGTTCCATGTCACATCTAAAACAGTAGAAGAACAGGTGGTATTTACAAAGCCTATAATACAGTAAATGAGATAGACAGTGTTCCTCAATGACTACGGCAAGAATATTATCCTGAGGGACCAGGATAAAGTGAGCCTAAAAGATGAAGATAGAGGGGCAGGACAAGAAAGCACCTGCCACACCAGCCTGGGACATTTACAGCACAAGAAAAGCAGTGGCAGCAGCAGATGTGCCTAGAAGTGATTCAGAGAGCCTAGTGGCCAGGACTGTTCCCACCAAGTGAGACTACTTAGACACTACCTTACAATGAGTGATTGTAAATATGGTGGCAAGGAGTGCTGTATTAGGTCACACCAACCAACCTAACAATTAAGGAGAGCCTGTTTTTTATGTGGGGTATATCACTTTAATTTAAGAGTGTTACTCTTGTCCCTAATTTTAAGATTAGAATGGTAAACTGTTAAAGAAAGCATCATAATCAGAAAGATAGCCAGAGAGAAAGCAAGCAAGCAGGCATAGCATAGAGCGGATTCTAGAAAACCTGTGGTCTGGCTATATTATGTAGCTAATTGAGTAAGAAGGAAGCACAGAGATCTTGTTCTCCCCTGAGGACTTCCTGCTTGGAGAAACTGGACAGACAGGTTAGCTGACTTCCTTCCATAGGATCACTAGAGACCACAAGCAGGCTTGTGGGGGAGGACAATGTTTGGAAACAAGTTGAGAAACTCAAAAGACAAAGAAAACAAAAGGGAGGCAAGGCTCATCTACTTAACAGTGAGTGAGAAAAGGCAGCCAGAAGAGAATAGACCATACTAAGAATATTGGCAGATTTTCACTGCCCCTAAACACAACCCAATACCAGAAATACAGAATCAGCAAAGGCTACCAGCAAAGAGAGCCAAGAAGCCAAGAGTCTCTAGAAGAAACATCTAATGGACGATACTTATAACCAGAGTGACAATAAAGCAAGGAGACACACGCTGCATGGAGAGAAGCATGTGTGCCTGAACTGAATTTGGACAACAGAAGGAGTGTATGAAAGAGAAAAGTCTGAATGCACAGATACGTATCAGGGTAGGCAAATCAAAGGTTTGCGTCAAGGTTTGGTTTTGGAGAACAGTTATTAGAAGGGATGGGACCAATTCAGCCTTGTGACTATAATTGGTCTGAAAACAAGGCAGATATAAATCATCAGCTACGAATTCCCAGATCTGCAGGTGATTTTCTAATTAGTAATCTAGTTTGCCATGACTAAGCAAAGCCTCAAATGATTCCAAATTCCATTTCCACAACCCTGAAATGTGAAGAGCTGCCCCAGATATGGATGGCAGAAGTATCTATTTGAACTAGTATATGAATAAACTTCTTTATGGTAAATTGTTCTCTAGAACAAAACTGAGATTAGATAGTACAACAAATTGAGTGGCTGCATTGTTAGGTACTGACTGAAGCTCAAGGCTCTACTATCTCTCAATTAAGAAAGTATCCCTCACTAATTTACACTACACAGAGGAAGGGCTGTAGGGCTCAAGAGGAGGCTAAAACAAAGATCTAAGGAGACTAATTGGTAAGTAACAAAGAACAGACAGATCTTCCTCAACTAGACTATGAGTGAAGTCTCAGCCTAGCCCCAGAAAATCTGCTGTCTCTCCACTTCGGTGCACTAGGCCCCGGAAAAGCCGCTCTTGGTTTTTACACTCTGCTACTGACAAAGGGTCTCTCTTCTGTTTTCTCAGTAAACAGATACTTGCCCTGAGTGCAGTAAAACTTATACATGGTAGTAAGGCGCAGAAGCAGCTTCCAGGAGCAGGAGGGACAGGTGAGATTGAGTTTAAAGCTTTTTTGATGATGACATGGTCCTAAAATTTAAGACTACAGAATAAAAGTTATGTGAGATTTATAGAAATGTTCTTTTCATTGAGTAGATGGTAAAAAGTGGAGGAAAGAAGAACCTTCTGAAAGAAGAACTTACAAGTACTTAGAAATTTAAACAAGTTTTATGTTCACAGAAGCACAACCTGCAATGCCCAGGAACTGCCAACCTACCAACCTGTCAAATGTATTAGCCATGCTGTCATGTCCATGACCTTTAGCTTAATCTGCTTTTATAAGTATTTAAGATCACACTTTACAAAAGGTAAATAAATAAATCACTTTATTTTATGAACTTCAATCTCAGTCTACACTCATAGCCCCGCCTTACAGATAACCTTGATGAATCTTTTGATTGACTGCATACTCTAACAAGTCGTCTACCCTCAGATTATCACCAGTTAGCTGGACAAGGAAGGGCCTCTGGCCAGGGTGTAAATCAATTACTGCTTAGTTCAGGTGGCTGGGCTTTTGTTTTCTGTTTTAAAGATAAGATGACACTGTCCACAAAAGAAGCTACATGCTGATTTATTTTCCAGTACAAGTTCCTTATCTTCTTACCCAATTTTATCAAATGTTCACAGAGCTGCCCCAGTCCATGGATCATGTTCTGGGTAACTTTACTCCACAACTAACTGTCTTAAGTCCCAAACTGTAGCTTCTTTTGCCTTAAGTTTTAGTTTATGTTTCTACAAGGCAGCATGCTTCTCCAACACAGCCCTAAGATATAAAACACTTACCTTCCCTTCCTGGCTTAAGAAAAGCTAAATAGCCAAAGCTGTAACACTACTTAGGAACTAGGTGGGTGAAGGTCTAAAGAAGTTCTCAATCTTCCTAATGTTGCAACCCTTTAAAACAGTTCCACATATTGTGGTGACCCCCGATCATAAAATTATTTTGCTACTTTATAATTGCTACTGTTATGAATCATAATGTATCTGATATGTGACCCACAGGTTGAGAACCACTGGCCTAGAGTCATTCAGAGGTCATCTTAGATGTTGTCTACTAGTCTGGGGCTGAACGACAAATTATAAACAATATTTTCTTACTGAATACTATGAGACATTGAAAATAACATGAAATTTAAGATTAGCATAGCCAATGAAGACTGTAACTAGCATGACCATATTTCTGTTTAAGTACATTTGAACTCCTGCAATAAAATGTACTTCTAAAGTGGTGGTTTTTGCTTTAACATATTTAATAAATTCTCCAAAAGGATTAGTTTTGATTACTTACTCCAAAATGATGCTAAGAATTTAGAGGTCAATCTAGAAAATATACCACAATGAAAATGGTGTTTGAAAATCATAGTTTAGTGTAGGGTTCTCAATGAACAAAAAGGAAGGTGGGGGAATGAAAAGCCACCATCTTCTCTGTAACAATGTAATGGCCCACCAGCTAGTTACTCAGCTGGGGCACTGGAGCAACAAGTCGTACAAAGCAAGAATCACCTAACCCTGTTCTATCCATAGAAAATTGTTGCCAGGACCTCTAGTGTACCTGTCCACAGTGAACTGCCTCTAGGTCCTGTGAGGCACCAACAATCCCAGGTGTTCAAGTCCCTTATATAAAAGGGTCTAGTACTTACATATATGCACAACCTCCTATATACTCTAACTCATTTCTAGACTACTTAAAATAGCTAGTGCAATGTAAGTGCTATGGGAGAAGCCAATTATTACTTCATTGTTTAGGGAACAGTGAAAAGATAAAGATATCTGTGCATTATCAGTACAGACAAGTCTTTTCTCAAATAATCAAGTTACTTTATCATATACTTTTTTGATAATTGAAATAAAAGCATACCACTTATTTCAAGTATTCACCCTGGAACCTGACTGGAGAATTCACAGAGGGACATAGCCTCATCAGCCAGAGTACAGAGGGAGACAACAAAGTCCCTGCCTTTGTTTTGCCTGGTCCACGGTAACTTTAACTTGCTGAAATTCTGTTAATATTTAATTTCCTTTAATATTACGTTTTGTAGTCTAACTTAGGCTGAAAAGAAACAGGACATTATTGTGTTTAGAGAAAGCATCCAGACATAATGAGCACACTCAGGAAAACATTTTTATCACCCCTTTGACCCTTTTGTTGATGATCATGCCATTACATTCAAATGGCCCAAAACTAGTATTAGCTATATAGGTGCATGATAGTAAATTTAAAGCTGTGGTCAGATTTGAAGAAAACATCTCACATTCTATTAGCACGATGTTTCTGATGGTTACAATGGGATGCAGGAGAAAGCAATGAAACCACACCTACCCCTCTTTGGACTAGATCTGTGGCTTCAGAAATATTTTGGTTTACCAAAGTGTTCTCTATGGGCTTCCTGCTTCATGTGTACTCAACTTTTCTTACTATCACTGCTATTCTCATTCAACTACAGAAGCTTATGAAGTATCTAAAGGGGTACCTTAATATATGTGCCATACTGGGGAGGGATTAAACATATATAAATAATTTATGTTTACTAAACCATCTATTTTAATTTCTGTGTTTAGCTCTTCAAAAACATAATGAAAACAGAAGTACTTGCTTCTTTTGAAACATAGTTCAAAAATTTAAACTCAGTTTCATATTTACTAAAGACTTCACAACACAACAAGGAATCTTAGCCAATTTTAGTCAAGAATATAAGAATAAAAAGATAAAATAATTCAAATTTCAATGGCTAATAAATAATTTAGAGGACTCTGGACCCATATTAACATTCAGAATCTTTCTAAACGGAAAAAGTTACAATTGCAATTACTTTCTATCAATAATAATTATGGCAACAATTACACAAAATGATTCACAGAAACTTATAGTCACCCAATAGCCAAATGCTTTCCTTTAAAAGGAAATGTTCCCGAAACCACTGCCCACAAAAGATTGCCTGGCTCACTCTCTTGTGGTCTGGCTATAGAATACAGGCACTAACAGTGGAATCCTAGAGGTCTTGAGAAGAGTATATATTCAGCACCAGGAGAAATGAACAAAACAAACTCCTTCTTTCCCTCCCTCCCGCTCACACCTTCTTCCCTAGACACTCACACCGCAATACACTCGACACCAGTTTTTCCTCAATGTCTCTCTGCTAATGTCCCCATATTTCTCCCACTTTGCAGTGTCTTGGGGCCTCTGCAAGCACTACCATAACCTTGACCCAATGGACTACTATACCAATGCTCCTCTAATTCAGACTCAACATTCTCAACGCTGCCTCTCTATTCACATGGTTATAAGCAATATTCACAGATATTTGTTCCAGGACCCAAGCTAGGTGCAGAGAGTGTACCAACTAAATAGATGCGATCCCGGGTTTTCACTGACCTCTTCATGCTTCAAGAGTCCAAGCACTCTCTCTACTACCTAACATGCAAGGCCTTCGAAACTGTGTCCTAAACCAACTCCTACTATTCTCTTGCCTACTACTAAACAAGGCTGAAAATGCTAACCACAGCCTGAACGGGCACAGAATGTTCTTGATTCTGTAGCTCCCACTCAGAACCTTCCCCATTCTGTTCTCCCTAAGTGGCTTCCCTCCTTAAAATACATCTGTCTCCTTCCATAACAGCAACCTTAACAGGCCCAGAGGCAGACAAACAAATGACCTACTCTCCAGTTCCTATCACAACAGTGTCTCCACTGTATTGTTTACACTGATCCAAGAGGAAATCTGGAGTTTTCTGAAGAGGCAAACCGTCTGCCTCTCATAACTCCATAGGTCTCAAAGCACCACCTATGTTGCAACATGAGGCTAAATAACTGTTGTTCCATAAAAATATAAAAGGCATCATAGGTTTGATGTGCCCAGGACTATAATCACTTACCAAATAACCCTTCTAGCAAAGGAATAATGTAATGCCACAATGCTACACTGTTTTTTAAGTTTGGAAGCTACAATTTTTTTTTCATTTTTTTTTATTAATTTATTCTTGTTACATCTCAATGTTTATCCCATCCCTTGTATCCTCCCATTCCCCCCCCCCATTTTCCCATTATTCCCCTCCCCTATGACTGTTCCTGAGGGGGATTACCTCCCCCTATATATTCTCATAGGGTATCAAGTCTCTTCTTGGCTACCTGCTGTCCTTCTTCTGAGTGCCACCACAATTATTTTTTTTAACTTTGAGGCAGGATTCCTCTGTGTAGCCTTGGCTGTCCTGGACTCACTCTATAGACCAGGCTGCCTGCCTTGCCTTCCTGAATGCTGACAAATTACAAGCTTAACTTTTACAAATTCAATCCTAGATACTTGGATTTAAGAAGCTAAGTATAAGCCTGGCTCAGTGGCACACACCTGTAATCCCAGCACTTGGGGAGGCAGAGGCAGGAGTGTCCCAGGCTAGCCTGGTCTACAAAGCACATCCAGCACAGTCAACTTATAAAGATGGTTTTGGAGTACTCCCTAAATACAATATAACAACTACTTACACAGCCCTTACATTGTATTACATATTTTAAGTAATCGAGAGCTCGTCTGAAGTATGCAGGAGGATGAGAACAGTCACATGGTAAGTAATAGTGGCCTCAAATAAAAAATAAGAAAACAGCAAAAGTATGGAATGTCAAATACCAAAGAAGGAAGAGAACTTAGAAGTGTAACTTGAAGGCAGGGATGTGCATTATCTTACCAAATCATGTCCACAACTAAAACAAAATAACCTTTAAGCTCTTAAAGTATAAACAATTCTACCCATTTCACTTTAATCTGGTTAGCAGAACCTTATCAGACCAGCTTTATCAAGCGTTTGGAAAGTAAGATTTTGTACAAAACTGTGGTATATCTGACCCAGCTGCATCCAAACGTTACCACTCCTCTTAGAGCTGCAGTGTTCGCTTTATACTCCACAATCTAGAAAAGCCCTTTTTACATGTGGTATTTTGGAATTTTTAGACTACAATTTCTCCATCAAGCACCCTAAATAAGCACCCTCCCCTCCCCTCTACCCCAGCCCCCTGCCCAAAAAATAAAATAATAAAGTAGCTGTGAAATTGTTACTTTTTACTGGCCATTTTTGGTTAAGTCCAATTTTTTTTCTTAATTTGTTTTTAAGGTTAATCAAGGTAGACACGCCACACTCTAAGCATATCCAAAGCCAAACTTTTCAGTCTCCCATATTCATAACACAATAGAGGAGGAAAAAAAGTTTGCCAGACAGTGGTGGCACACTCTTTTAACTAGCACTCTGGAGGCAGAGGCAGGCAGATCTCTGAGTTCAAGGACAGCCTGGTCTACAGAGCAAGTTCCAGGATAACCAGGGCTACATAGAGAAACCCTGTCTCAAAAACAAACAAAAACCTCACAAGCTCACTGATTGTGTATCTTCTAATTACAGTTACTACTGCCCTGATGAAACATCATGATCAAAAGCAACTTGGGGAAGAAAGGGTTTATTTCACTCACAACTCCATACAGCAGTTCATCATCAAAGCAGTGAGGACAGAAACTGGAGCAGGAAAGGTACTGGAGGCAGGAACTGATGCAGAGGCAACGAAGGGTGCTTCTTACTGGCTCGCTCAACATGGCTTGTTCAGCCTGCTTTCTTATAGAACCCAGGACCACCAGCCCAGGGACAGCACCACCGACAATGGGCTGAGCCTTCTCTTATCAATCACTTTTTTAAAAAAAATGCCCTATAGCCACATCTTATGAAAGCATTTCCTCAATTGAGGCTCCCTCCTTTTAGATAACTCTATTTCATGTCAAATTGACATTCACCATGTTTTACACTTATGCTACTTTATTTCATTAGGACTGGACAAAGTCAACCACAATATACTTTGTCCTAAGCAGAACCTAAGTAAAAGAACAGAAGGGCTATTTTGCAGGAAGATGTGTCCTGATCCCTCTGCTAAAGCAAATCGGGCAAAGGGGCCTACTGAATTCTCAGCTAACCCAATCTACAATATATATCTTGGTATTACCCAGACTGGTATCCCAGGGGGATTGTTGGAATAACTGGGGAAAAAAAAAATCCTTCTGAAAATTTCTAGGAAAGAGTAATATTTCTAGTGCCTTTCAAGGGCCTCACATAATACTGCCCATGCAGTACTGTTAATGAAAAAACATTGTCTTGCATTAATAACAAAATAACCAACTAGATGGTTTGGGTAGAAATCAAGAATCCAACAAGAAGCTGATGAGTAAAAGGTCTCCTCCACTCTTGGAAGGATTTTATTACTTTCCTTTCTTTAGAAAACAATGGTTACAAAAAGATCATGTAATATAATGTCACCATTAAGAACCTGATCAAACTCCCATCACCCCACTCTCTACCACCACAGGACACAGGCGGAGAAAAGACTCAAGACAAGTAGAGTTTGAAGGCCTCTTCAGTAGTCACTCAAAGCTGACTCTTGGCTTAACTCTCACTCAAAGAAGTCGTAGTGTGTCCAAGCATAAAAATCCAACAGAAGCTATTTCTTAACCCTGACACTACTGAAATTTTAGGGCGGATACTCTTTGCTGTAAGGACTGTCATATGCACTGCACGTAATCAACTTCCAACCACTAGAAGCCCATGGACAACTAAGTTGTGGCAACCTCAACTATCACCAGGTACCACCAAATGTCTCCTGGGAAAGGCCCTAGTTTGAGACCCAATTTGCTCTCTGGATCAGGAAATATTCACAGGGTGGGGAGGGGCATCCAATTGAAAATATAAGTGCACGTCCCCACTGCAGACAGAGATTCAAAAGTTCTGTCATCTAAGCATTCTCATGTGGTTTAAAAAAGGGAGTGGGCCTCTTTCTTCCAGTTCTCAATCATGGTGTAAGATCAAGGAGAAAAGGAGAACCCCATGCGGGAACTTTGCATCCGCAAGCTCTGCCTCAGGATCTGTGTGGGGGAGAGCAGAGACAGACTGACCCAGGCAGCCAAGGGGATGAAGCAGCTCACAGGCCAGACACCTGTATTTTCCAAAGCCAGGTACACCGTCAGATCCTTTGGCATCAGGAAAAATGAAAAGATCACTGTTCACTGCACAGTGTGTGGAGCCAAGCAGAAGCAACTCTGAAGAAAGGCCTGAGGGTGCGGAAGTTCACAGAATTACATAAAAATACCTTCTCAGACAGATACTGGAAACTTTCATTTTGTGATTCAAGAACACATTGATCTGGGCATCAAATCCGACCCAAGCACTGGCATCTACGGCCTGAACTTCTTTGTGGTGGTGGGTAGGCCAGGTTTCAGCATCTCAGACAAGAAGCGCAGGACAGGCTGCATTGAATCAGCAGAGGAAGCCATATGCTGATGCCAGCAGAAATACAATGGGATCATCCTTCCTGGCAAATAAATTTTATCCAAACGGCCAATAAAATTTTCTCAGAAATGAAAAAAAAAAAAAAAGTACTAGGCTTTCGTTAGAAATCTCAATTTTAAATGAATAAGAATATCCAGAGCCTGTGCTCATCAGGCAAACAACTAGCTATAGAATCTGCAATAAAATAAATAGTAATAGCTGGATGTGGTGGTACATGCCTTTAATCCCAGCCCTCAGAGAGGCAGAGGCACGTAGATCTTTTTGAGTTCAAGGCCAGCCTGGTCTACAAAGTGATTCCAGGTCAGCCAAGGCTACAAAGAGAAACCCTGCCTCAAAAAGGGGGGGTGGGGGTGGATAGATAGATAGATAGATAGATAGATAGATAGATAGATAGATAGATAGATAATTTAGCACATTTGTTTGAAAAAATAAAAAACATCTTGATCAGATTCTTTATCACTCACAATATTCAAGCTAGCTGTATACTTAGCACAGCCCCAGCCTACCAAAGTACATTTAAAAAGCAAACACTGGCCACATGGGAAGGCTCACCTAAGACACAGGCACGGCCAGTGGTTCAGAACTCAACTCTGAAGCCAGATGTCCTGGACCTGAGTACCGATCCTACAACCCACCAGGTACACACCCCTTTACTATATCTTGGTACAACCCACCAGCTACACATCCCTCACTATCCTGGTTTTGGCTCCTTTCTCAAAAAATGGGGGAATTAAATTACGACATCCAAATCAATCAACTCCTGCATCCTGGTATCATGCACAAGGTCAACCTGGACTTATGATCAATAATATGCATCAAAAACCTAACTGTACACAGTTAGTATATATAGAGCTCTTGCCCTAGAAAAAGGACTGTTATGATACATGGCCATAACTGTTCAACAAAGCTCAACAAAATACTCCATACCATAGTAGATGGTTCTAGACCATAAATCACTGGCAACAAATAACTGCCAGAACTGTCTACCACATCCTAACATTGTTCAGACAGACTTTCTGCCAAAAGCACAAGCAGACAAAAGCAAAAATTTAATTTCCTGTTACATAACATTCTTAAATCTTAACGCTCTGAAACGGCATCATACAATAGAGAATTAAAAGATAACTTAGAAGCTGGACAGATAGCTGAGTAACTAAGAGTAATGGCTACTCTTGCAGAGAACCCAGATTCAGTTCCTAGCACCCACTTGATGGCTCACAATCATCTGTAACTCCAACTCTAAGGAATGTAATGCCCTCATCACCCATGGCACTGCATGCATATGGTGCACAGGCATACATACAGGCAACACACTCACTCACATACAATGATCTTTAAAAATTAAAAAATTCATAAAAGAGCCCTGCATACTGGCTCATGCCTGTAATCCCAGCACTCTGTGAGGCAGAGGCAAGTGGATCTCTGTGAGTTCGACGGCAGCCTGGTCTACAAAGGGGAGTCCAGGCCAGCCAAAGCTACACAGAGAAATCTTGTCTTTTAAAAAAAAGACAAATAACCAATTCTACTTTTATTTTTGCTTATAGTAGTAAAAACTGAACCCCTGCCTTGCACATTAGGTAAACAAGTACTCCGTAACATCTAGCGTCGCACATCAAACCCTACATTTTAAAAACAGCCAGTAGACAGGCTCAGAGACTTCTGAAATAATTAGGATAACATATTCCAACCTCTGATTGACTATCAGAAGTCTTTGTGCTGATCACAAGGGTAAGTTTTCCCTAGGAGCTCGAAAACATAGAGAGAGTTGGTACTCAGAATAAGGGGTGCTGCAGAATATACACAAAAATACAAAAAGTTAAGGCACTCTTTTAGCTATTCCACCACTTGTTTATTTCCTTTGCTGGGTTTTGGGCATTATTTTAGGTGCTAGGACACAGCAGTAAATAAAACGTGTTCTTCCTTTTTTGGACTTTATACTGTCCATGAAAAGCTGACCTACTAAGTTTTTGAATCATAAAACCAAGATTAAACATTTCTCTGTTATTTTATTTACCACTGTCATTTGTTTACAATAATAAGCTCATTCTTAACTAAGTTGAATAGTCCAAAGTAAAGTCTCCTGGTGGGACACTGCACAAACGCTCCAAGGATCTGAGCTGTCAAGCTCACTATCAGTGACATCCTTCCCCCAAGTGCGCCAGATGAATCTCAGCTAGAGAACCCACATCTATACTGACTTCAGGAAGTAATCTCAGGGGCTAGTTATACAACAGATTAATAAAGTCCTACATATCCCTTTGCACACTTATCCTGGTAAGAAATTATTACAAATCACATTGTAATTCCTACAATTTTGAAATACAAACAGTAAACAGCAAAGAAAAAGTATAAAACCTGACCACTTTAAATCAGTTCTTGTTAGCCAGGTGTGGTGGCACACCCTTTAATCCCAGCACTTGAGAGGCAGAAGCAGATGGACTGCTCTGAGTTCATGTCCAACCTGGTCTACAAAGCAAGTCTAGCACAGTCAAAGCTATAGAGAAACCCTCTCTCAAAAAAAATAAACAGGGGCTGGAGAGAAGGCTCAGAGGTTAAGAGCATCGGCTGCTCTTCCAGAGGTTCTGAGTTCAATTCCCAACAACCACATGGTGGCTCACAACCATCTATAAAGCAATCTAATGTCCTCTTCTGGCATGCAGGTAGAGAATTGTATACATCTTAATAAATAAGTAAATCTTTAAAAAAATAAACAAAAAAATCAGCTCTTGTACATTTTATTCTACGTATTTGACAATAGTTGATCTAAACTCTGCCTGAACACTACTTTAGCCTGAACACTTCTAAGAGAATCAAAACACTCTGAACCATCTAATTAAATGTGGAACTTTGGTACCTAACATCTGTGTTTCAGTTTACTCATGGACAGGAGAGGGATAACTCTGACATTACTGAGGCTTAAAGAGAGAAGGGAAAAAACATCTTGCAAAATATGAAGTATTATATAAACAAATTATATATTTTAAAAACTGAAAGAAATTTTACAAGGAACTTTGTAGGCTGGATGCAGCTTAGTGGCAGAGCACTTGCCTACAATGTGCAAGGCCTGTTACATCCCCATAACCAAAACAAAATGGCTGGCAGATCCTACTGTAGGTACTTAAATTCTTTACATCTCTGCCTTATCACAGGTTGACAAGCTGAAGAATTAAATAGTAATTATGTAATTTCATAAGGTTACTAGGAAAAAGAGAAAAGGACACCTGCACAATATACTCTGGAAACTTGCTGAAGATTAGAACTAGAATTACTCTTGCAACACTACGCCACCTTACTACCTAAACTATCATCCTCTTGAAAGTTTCCCAGCCCTCTAAAAGAACTAGAAGACCTGAGAGAGAGTAAGCTAAACATACCACAGTAAAGACCGTTATCCCACACACACACATGCAAGCCACATGAACATTTATTAATAGTAGAACTCTTCATATATATACTAAGAAGGGTCTTCAGAGTGAATTTTAAGTTGAGTTAGCAATGATTCCTGTTTTCAACTTTAAAGGACTGAACACACCAAAATACATATACTCTACTTTAACTGTTCTCATTGCTGAGCCCCATGTTGAGCTGTTTTCACTTCCTCTTTCTACATGTCATTTTCTTACAATCCTCACTAAAAGAAACACCAAAGTTGAAGGTTCGGTATTGGTTGTCTATCCTGCAACCCAAATATACCCTGAGCAAAGACTAATCATACCGAAGCTTAGCTACTACCTGAACGCAAGTGTTCCTTCCTTTTCCATCTATCTATCCCATGAGCACCAACCAGCACGCGCTCAGTACCAGGTGTGCTGCAGAAAGCAATTCTAAAAGTGGAGCTTACATGGTAGCTGGGACAGGGAAACAGGCAATAAACACATATGTGTCTAGAACAGCCTGTTTGTGTGGCACGGTTCAGGACTGAGGGAGCAGCCAGTTTGAGTAAACACTTTGCTAAAAGTGGATCTCAGCTTTAGATTTCAATTTGCTGATCCCACACTCCTTCTGGGCAGGGAGGGCCCTGACACTGGAGGGTCAAGGGAAGGGGAACAGTTGAACTTCGGCACAAACACACAGATCAGCTCTCTCACTAAAGAGGACAGTGTAACACATGGGCTGCCACCTACAGTGCTTTCCTTCTCTTGTTGCAGAAAGCAAAGAACATGACAGAAACAAGCGCATTATTTGTTACTTTAAAATGTTTTGGCCAATAATGAGAATTCTAGAAAGGGAAGTTAAGTAGCTTTCTATTTCCCCTTCAGCCAATGACTCGCCTACGTGACCTCAGGCCTATGCACTGACCTTTGTGAACTCTGGTATCCCCACCCTGTGTTGATCCTTCCTGACTGTCACACTAGGCTAGTCTCTTAAGCTCTTAAGCTTTAGTGTTATCTGTTAAAAGAGGCCAGAGGAATGAACCTGCTTGGCAAACTGTAGGGCACATTACTGACAGAAGCTACTTAAATAAACACACAGATCTGAACTTGCTTTACAAGAACATCAGGAAAACTGAAGTGAACATGTAAAATGCCTTAAGCTCTCTGCAAAGAAAGGTGTCACACACTACTAGTGTTTTAAATTTCCAACAACACTCACAATTCTTTCCAATTGTGTTTCCAGGACTTTCTAAGATCAACAACAAAAAGAACTCACAGACTTTCAGAAGCAGAATATGGAGTTGGGAAATAAGAATAAAACCAGGTGTGGAGGCTCATACTTGTAATAGCAGTATTCAGAAGCCTGAGACAGGGGGATTAAGAATTCATGTCTGGTCAAAGCTACACAGTAAAATCCTGTCTGAAAAGAAACTAGCAGCAAAATTTAAAAAAAAAAAAAAAAAAAAAAAAATCACTGCTAATCTCCCTCCCAACTTCTCACTTGCCTAAGTGGCTAGAGTTAAGAGGGAGGACCATGCAGAGTTCTAAACACCCTGCAGCCAGCCAACACTGCGTGGAGAAATGTTATGCCTTTGTTCTGAGAAGCAGAAGCCCCTACACTACACAAATCCGGACATGTTTATGAGCATAAAACTCCCCAAAAGATAACAAGATAACTCATCTCCCTGAGGACAGAGTGTCTAAAAGGTGTCCTGGAGTTTTACCACTCTGCTTCTTTGACAAACCAGCAAAGAAAATCTATACTTTGCACATCTGTCCCCCTGGATGGAATACAGGTTACACACTGCAGCTCTCTGAAGATAAGTCTTGGCTCTGTGATATAGAAATAGCAAGAACCTGCCATCAGTGCTGTGGGTCAACTCCAATGAAAACAGAAAGGGTATATAGATTTGCAGTGATGAAGGCCAGCTAAATCCCTCTTTAGAGACAGAAAGCAACTCCCACTGACAGCTGTTACTAAGGCAAAGTCAAAACAGCTCTATCTTTCATTTTGGCTAAGACTTCTAAGGTCTTCCCCCTTAGTCTAATAATTTCATAAACTGTGTTCAGTGTACCAACTTTGAGCAAGTCCTAAGCCTTACAAACTGTCATCATCAGTGTAAATCAGTGTCTAAGCTTAAATGTGCTGTCTCCTGCTTCCCTCCAAGAGTCTTGGTTGCAAAAATGATATAACCTGGCCTCTGTGTAAGACCACTAGCATGTCTCCAGTACCAGAACGGAGCATAGTTTCTTTTTCTCTATATTTTTTAAAATTTTCAAGTGTGTGTGTGTGTGTGTGTGTGTGTGTGTGTGTGTGTGTGTGTGTGTGAGAGAGAGAGAGAGAGAGAGAGAGAGAGAGAGAGAGAGAGAGAGAGAGAGAGAGAGAGAGATCGTGCAGGTGCCTGCACCTAAGTGCAGATAAGCAGATAACCACAGGCCAGCAGAAGGGGTGAGATCCCCTGGAGCTTGAATTGCAGGCAATTATGAGCTGCCTGATGTGGGTGCTGAGCATCCAACTCCAATCCTCTGCAAAGCAGTAAGTATGCACTGTTAAGTACTGTGCCATCTCTCCAGCCCCCTTTGTATTTTTTATTTTTTAAGACAGTGTCCCACTCTGTAGCCGGGAGTGGAATCTACTATGTAGAACAGAGTGACCTTGAACTGATGAAGATTTGTCTCTGCATGCAGAACCTTTTAAAAAGCAGTATGAAGAATGATAAAGGAAGGCGCCTTTTAGAAATCACACCTCTTTGTCCTTTTCCAACCGGAAAAAGCATTATTATCCCAAAGTCACAACCCAGGCTATCAAATATGAAATGCAATAAAAAGTTTCCCATTAAAAGCAACTACAATCCAGCAGGCAGTGGTGGTGCACGCCTTTAATGCCAGCACCCAGGAGGCTGAGGCAAGTGGATCTCTGTGAGTTCAAGGCTAACCTAGTCTACAACGAGAGTCCAGAACAGTCAAGGCTACACAGAGAAACCCTGACTCAAAAAAACAAAACAAACAAAAATACAAGTATGTTTAGCATATAATTATTAACTCCCTTTAACTATTCTGTAGGGCAAGGAAAAAAAGTGAAACTCTAGGAAAAGAGTAAATGAAAAATGTAGCGAAGGCCAAGAAATTACCTAAGACACAGTTGTGTCTAGCTCATTAGCCCAACCCAGCCTAGAGCTGCACTGCCTAAAGACAAACAAATCTGTCAATCAAGATGATAAGTAAAATAAACAGTAGGTAGCAGAGATTGAGGGGCAGTGAGTAGAAAGTAAGTCTTTGGATGTTACAAAGAAATCCTCTCAACAGGGAAAGCAAAACATCTGCCTTCATTTAAAAGTTTGAGTTGTGTGTGATTTCCTGCATCTAAGAACTTCTTTTTGAACTACAAAGAGGCCACAAAACATCACATTTTCCCCTCCTAGATTCCCCCTTCAAAAACCCCAAGGTGATGATTAACAAACAGCCCCTCGTCCTCAGACAGTCTAAGAAGCCACAGGAAAAGATAAATTAAACAGAAGAACCCGTCCTAAATAAACAAGAAACAGGCTGCCTGGGGAGAAGACCAAACTTCCTCACAAGAAGCCCCAAGTAGGTTCCCTGATGAAAAGTGGGAGGCCAGGGGAAAGCTACCTAGGACCTCCCACCCACTGCGGCAGCCAAGACAGAGAGCCCATGAAAGCTTCTAGCCTTGGACTCCCGGCAGCTTCTGAGACTCTTCAGGGGGTTCTGGGTGGAAGTCCAAAGTTCAGGGGCTCAAGGGCAAAAGCGAAGACTACTCTACCAACCAACAGCTTCCTCATTCCAGCAACGAGGTCAGGCCTGAATCTCTAATTCATGGCCAATTCATTTCCTAACAGGGCAGCCTCCCAGGCAATCCATTCCAACCTACCACCTATTACTATATTACCATGTGCAGATCTGACCCTGTTTAATCACTCTTTGATTGGACATAATCCTTTTCTTGGGATCTTTATAAGAATTAAAGAATCTTGGCAGTATGCCCAGATCTGTGGTAAGCACATGCCAAATATATAATAAATGTCCGCTTCCATTGGAAGGAAACACTTAATTATATTCAACAATCACTGCTTAAGGAAAAAAAAAAAGAGTATTTTCCTATGGTACCTCAAAACTAAAAATCTTACACAAGACAGAAAAAAGGAGGACCCCAAAGAATTCAGAGACTAGTGCCCAAAACATACATACACACCCTAGTACATTAAATTTCACCGTCCGGATCCTCTTGCAGAGCAAAAAAAGCTCATTGGGTCATGCCCAAGAAGCTGCCACCTGGTATTAACTGTCAAAATTCTATATGCTTTGGCAGTCTTGGAAAGGAAGAAATCTTAATTTAAATTTACACACATTAGATTTACTAGATAGGAGTAGAGTTGGCCTCTACCCCAAAACATCCAAATCAAAAAGGTAAGTGAAAAAAAATAGTCAACCAAAAACCTCTATTCCAGTAATATTAACCAAAATACTATCAGTGATCAATAATCTTAAATTAGAAAAAGCTGCTTCAAGCCTCAATAAACAGCAAGAGCATAATAACAAACACGAGCTACCACTCTTCTCTTCCCTCCTCCTGGAGTTTATTAAGTACAAGCACTAGAATTTTACTTCTACACCTCTTTAAAATTGCCCCGGCCCAGCAGTATCCACCTTTGTTCAGTCTAAATTTTTTTGTTGTTGTATTTTGTGTGTTTGTTGTTTTTCAAGACAGGGTTTCTCTATGTAGCCCTGGCTGTCCTAGACCTTGCTTTGTAGACCAGGTGGGCCTCCAATTTAAAGATCTGCCAGCCTCTACCTCAGCTGTTGCCTCGAGAAGGCTGCTGTTAAAGCTGTCGCCTAGCAGTAGATTATTCCTTAATGGGTGTAAAAGTATAAGAAAATTAGTTCTGTAAGCAAAATTCTTCATTGGCTTATCATTTATTTTCTAAAAGAATACCTCACTTTTGATAATGCTTCCCTTTTGCACATATGCAAGAATTTAGCCATACTTGTTTCATAAAAGAAGCTACTATTTAAAAATTTTACTTTTATCTCCATACTCAGACACCTGCTTTTCCAGACATTTTTACAAGTCTAAACATATACAATATTAGGATGTATAAGAAATTGGTAATACCCCCACACACAAAGTCATCATAAGAGAAACCTGCTCTAATCAGAAGTTTAAATAAATTGACTTCCACTGCAAGCACTGTCCCCAAACAAACTGACTGCATCCTAGAATCAAGTGCACTCAAGGCTAGAACGTCCAGCCAGTCACATATTACTTCAACCTCACCAATCTCTCCTTCTCCAAAGCCTAGGCTTCTTTCTAAAACAGCTCACTGAAAAGCACCAACCTAATTAACAACTGCTTCCTCTGCAACAGTGGCCTTGATTTCACTTATTTACACATTAACTGCAGCCTCCTTTTGGCCAAGCCAGTCTATTCTCTGTACCATGCCGAGCCTTTTATCTGCCCTGGACAGCATTTTCTCCAGCAGATGAAGTAGATGCCGATTGATTTGCTGTCGAGCATGGTAAATTAATAGCAACAAATTGCTGAGGGCCCGTCTCGCTGCTCCACCATGCTTCGGCAGTTTTGCTTTATTTGCTCCATGATGGGCAGCAGTCGGCCTCTTCAAGTCAATTTCTTCTTAACAACCTGCAATACTTTTCAATGGTGAAAATAGAGCTGTTCCTTGTAAGTCAGAAATCAATATCCTATTGCCCTTAGAAAATGCTAAACAAGCAGTATTGGCAATCCACTTGGTACTAGAGGGTATCAGATATAATGCAAATCCATACTGCTTCCCTCCTTGAAGTTATTACAGTTTGCTAAAAGGTTCCTAATGTCATTTATCATCATTTACCATTGACCAAAGAGGCTATGATTATGATATCCTATCAGTTGGCAAGGCCTTTTATTTCTATTCAATTAATATTTTAGCAGCACTCAAATGGTTGTGGCCCAAGTCTTGTAATGAAATTTGCATGGCTTGGAATGAAATAGAAATTTTGTTGCTTTAAGGGGAAAAAATTACACACAAGGATATGCATACATATGACAAATTTCCATTTTCATATAATTGTGCAAGTTTCACCTTTAGATTTTCGGTGTCACAGATTCCAAAGGTTTTCTGATGATTTTTAAAATTCACGTACTAAGCAAATAAATTTTAGAAGAGATCTTCAGATTTTAAAACACAACAACGAGGAGTTCCTCTCATTGCCCCCTTCTCACATCACAGCACATTCACCGACTTCATTTCTACAGGTTGAGTTCACACATCAATGGCTCCTAATCTACATCCAATATCCGCACTTCAGAGTGGCAACAGCCAGAGTCTGATTCCATTAGGGAGGAATTCTTCAATTATAGTGTTGCAGGCAAAAGACTCAAACAAGCATCATCTAGCTGTGCTATCAACTGCACACACTGCCCCATCTGCCCAGGTCGCTGACCCAGCTGCAGCCACCCTGTATATCAGAAAGTAACAAGAACCATGGGCTACCTGTCCTATCTAGAGCAAAACCAAAACCCTGTAGACAGGGAAATCCTCAAGGTGTCAACACTTTCATTTTTAAAAATTCTCCTTTGAAGACATCACAATAAATTCCAGGTCATTTCTAACCCAGGTCCGAATTACCATTCCCATTGTCACACTAAAACTGAAGACAATGGAAAAGCACTAACTCCCACTGTGGCCTAGAACATTCTACTTGAACTTCTCCAGATTATTTTTTCCCCAGCTTCATCTGTTCAGCTCTATCAATCCTACTAAAATTTACTACTAAAAATTACATTCATATTTTATGCTCCAATTCCATGTCATGTCACTGAGTTCCCCTTTAAAAAAGAAATCCACTAATTTTACCAGACTAATGCTATTTACTCAGTTACCAAAATTTAAATTAATTATGTTCTCAAACATAATTGTTAAAAATTGGCAACATTACGCAGGCTTAATTAAGATTAAATCCAATTTACTAAATGTACTTTAATTGGTACTAATTACATTAGCTTTCATTTCAGAATGACAAATTCCCCATAGGTTTCATTTTATGGTTCTCTATCAGAATCAACCCGGGGCAACTGATGATGAGCATCACCAAAGAAAGGGGGAGAAGGGGACACCCCCCCACTCCCCCCCCCCCCCACCCCCGCTTACCCCTGCTTCACACTAGCACCCTTTTATCCATTTGCTAAGCCACAGAGTCATGGCTCCTTCAAAACCTTCATTTTCTGTCCCTGTGAAAAATATCTTTAAAAACACTCTGTGTGGCTGGCTACAGCCAAAAAGAATCAGAACACAGGAACATTAACAACAACAAAATACACAAAGGTTTTAAATATTGGGGCCACCAATTACTAGGGTACTTCTGAGGCCTCTGGGACTCCTACTCTTGAATCCTTTGAGACACAAACCTAGTAAGTGAATAAGCCTAAACTGGTCTTGAGAAATAGGCCCAATTATGCCTCGGGGCAACTTCCGTGCATTATTGCTGCTTTCCATTACAAGAGTACCCAGCGAGTGCATCTGGAAGAGAGGCGAGAAGCTAGGGCTGTCTGCCTAGGAAAACAAATAAAGACAGATATGCCTCTGTGCTTAAGGGGGGAAAGAAAGAAAATATAATAAGTAGGTGGTTTGCAGGACTGTCTGTATTTCATAATGCGATAAACTGCCCTCGGGATTCTTGATATGATTGAATTCAAAAGCAAGGGGGGGGGGAGGCAAAGTATACTCTTCTCAATTTTAAATGGATGGCATTTGAGGCCAGCTGGACAAGAAGATGACAAAATTTATAGTCTTTTAAAATGAGTGAAAGTAAAGGATCTCACATATGCCTCCATCACCAAAATAAGAAATACACACAGCTGAGACATATACAGGTGTAGATGGGAAAAGATCCACAAACTAAGCGGTCAGAGTAAGGCAAGGTATAGAAAAGGGAAAAAAAAAAAAAAACAAGGGGGCATTAACTAGTCCATTCTTTAAAGAGAAACTAGTCTTGGGAGGGTACATAAGAAAACAAACGGAAAGTATGTACAAGCACCAGACTATCTAAGCAGGTAACCGTATGCCTGTGAGGCAGAGCTAAAAGGAGTCCACCGGCACTCTGCACACATTTTGCTTAAGCAGTATTTGTAATTCTAACCTAAACAGACACGCCCAAGACACTAAAATAACAATGTAAATATATGCCATTCAACCTTCAACATGTACATATTAGGCACATAAGCATCTATAATGTTAACATCAGCATAAACAAATAGCAGCGTTAAGATCGAACGTGAAATAGTCTTCAGTAGAGATAATGTTGTAAATTTTCCCAACTTTATGTTTCCACATGCTATCTGGCTGCCTGTATTATCTTAAAGTGGTCTTTTAATCAACTACCAATGTGAGTACATTCTGATCATGTAGCAAGTAACCGTCAAAAAGAATTCTTACAGCCTGATGGCCCGCCTTCATCTCAGACTTTTTTAAAAATCTTAAAAAGGTACATACAACACCCTGACCACGTAAATAAGACATGAAAAGCAGAAAGTTGTCCATCGCCTCTTTCTCAGCAGGCAAACACACACATTCTGAGATAGTTGATGAGGCCTGAAGTCCTTCACAAGCAGATGACGTCAAAGAAACACTTCCTGGAGCAATTCTCATTCTCAAGTAGTATTTTAAATATAGCTATATATAAATGCTATTTTTTTTTTCTTCCCTGTTTAGGAAACTTAAACCAAATCTTTTTTTTTTTTTTTTTTTTTTGGTCGTTAGCCAAAAAACAAAACAAAACCCTGTGGGGTAGCTGTAGTAGTCACAAATATCTATCAATGCTTTCTTTCCTCCTAACCCCAAACTAATTGCTAGATTTCATGATCCAGGGCTTACCATTAATCACATCCTCCCATCAGGTTCATTTACTCTGTACAAATTTTGGAAGTTTAAGCTAGAGCCCCTGGTAAGACCCACCTAAGTAGGCTCTGGGGACCAGTACAAGGATTTTCCATCTATTTCTTTTACAGCTCTGCAGATTTCATTCGGATCCTCCCTCCCAGCTCACTTTTCTACCTATTTTTTCACAGTGATACAATGGGTTTCACACAACTTACAATTTTGTTTATTAGTATTTTTCAAGGAAGGTTCTTTTCTAAGAGATATTTGAAATATATAAGGCAACTCTTTACAAACTACACATTTTAAATTTTGCATACTGCTTCTGAAAGATGGCATTTTGATTTAAGAATAGCAATTTAAATTGTTAAAAGTTAGGATAATATGAAGTCTGAGGAACAACATGTAGAACACTGGCCTTCTCACTCTTCCCCAGTGTTTTAAAATAAGGGTAGACATGACAAATATATAAAAGAAAAATCACAAAATAGATATTTCTTTTCAAAGTGCATGAATATTACTGTCACTTAAAATCATTATAAAGAAGTGACTTACCTGCTTGTGCATTTCTATGTTCAACCCATAGGACATTTCATAATACTGTCAAAGAAGGAAAAGCAATTAAATCTGCACCTTTCAAAAAATCTCTCCAGTTTGTTCAAAATGCCCAAGTACACTGAAAACAAAGCAACTAACACACAGGCCTTACCTTAGCTGAAATAGCCACAATATCTAAGCCAATACATAAAAAGGATGCCCAAACTACGATCTTCAAAAAACTAGAAGCCACACTAAGACACACCCCATGAGGAAAACTAACAAAACTAACAAAATGTTAAAACTCAGCATTCTTAACATGTACAATTTTCTTCCAACATCATAAGCAAATGAATTTGAAAAGGCTGATGAAAACTTGGTTCCACATGACTCTTCATTCCTATGCACAGCGGAAGTATCACACATAAATGCTGATGTTTTGAAAGAACTACTGAAAAAGGTGATGCTACCTCGGAGTTCTTGTTTTTAGTGTACTACTCACATATGCGAAGCAGAAGAGCTTGATGGAAAATTAATTAATGAGCTACCCTGCAAGCTCTTTCAATACAGAATATACTTCTGAATCATAAAAATGCTTCATTATACTTCTGTAAACATAGATTTGATTTGTCTGAATGGAAGTATAACTACGGTACAGAAAATCTGGCAGCTCAAATCAACACTCCTAAGAATCAAAATAACACTATAGAAATTGAGAGCATACACACAAAAATATAAACAGATCAGCATGATGAACATGAAAATTTCTGCACAAGGGTCTACTGTTATTTCCTATCCAAATCATTAACTAAAAGGCTTAAGACACATTTAATTTTAAGAGTATAGAGAAAAGCTGTCTAGTTACAATTGGAGCAAGTGCAATAAAACAACAAAGAAAACCACTAAGAAAAACAGTTTGCTTGTGACTAAACAAAAACTAAATGAGTTTTTCCAATTTTTTTTTCAATCTGTAAAAACAAAGCACAGAAAAATTACATCCCATGCAACTGAACTTTTTGAAAATTTAAATCAAAGCTGGTGGTCAAAGCCAAGTTCTAACAACCTTGAATTACAGGTTGTTAATGGACACATGCCCACAACCTCAACACTGGCAGGGCCACTGTGATGTAGCCTGCAGCCTCCAGTGATTTAAACCTTATTCTTGCTTTCAGTCTCCCAGGCTAATGAGCACTTTGGATCCTTGACACGGCTTCCTTACCATGACATAATGCCGCTGCATCTCGGTCTTCTCGCTGGCCAGTTTCTCACATTCCAGCTTCAGACTATTCAAGACATAGAATCATGTTAAGTATGGTGCAGACCTTAACTTACATCCTCCAACTCCAACTCCACATCCTCCACATCCTCATCCCCTCCTATTGTCCAATCAGTGATGTTAAAACAGCGCTTTACTAATGAAAGGGAAGAGGGAGAAAAATGAGTAGCAAGAACCAGCCTGGACTTGCCTCTTCAATAAGGTTAAACGGTGAGGGGTTGGGAAAGAGGGGGTTAATGTTTTAAAGAAATGAACCCTCTAGCCAATTTAATTCTGCAACTTCGTCCAGAATTGAATATTCTTCACTAAATTCGCTTAATAAAACAAGGAAATAAACATTGATGATAATTATATTTTATATACATATATATATATACATATATATGCAAAACTAAGTACACAAAAATGTCACAGGGGAGGTTTTACCATGAGATTAGTGAAAAGCAGAATCAACAGTCTTATGAATTTTGTTTTTCTCCCTCCCCCAAGAAAAAAAAAAAGAAAAAAAAGCAGACAAGTTGAATACCATTGGGGGGGGAGGTGTTGATGTGGTCCAGCAGCTTGTTTGGCTTCTTACATTTATAAAAATTCTGCATCATTAAGGATGCAGTGAAGCAAATATGTTTCAAAAGCACGCTAAGAGCCTCGGAAGGCTAAAGCATTGTTTTCTTTTTTAAATAAAAGTAATGAAACGACTCGAGGCTTACTTGCCCTGGCTCTCAAACTATGCCATGGAATGGCAGAAGGAAGGAATCCAGCCCAGAGTAAGAAAGAACCAAGAAGTCAAAAGGCCCCAGAATCTTCCCAACCTTCCGTTCTCCTGACCCAATAAATCAATATCGAAAGTTTGGCCTCAGCGTTTTTTCCAAGTCTCCTCAGTTTCGATTGTTCTGCTTCCTTTTCTGTTTACAGGGAAGAAAATGCTTAATTTCTTTACACCTGCCTAAAGGAAGAAGAGGCCCTGACTTGACTTTTCTGCGCACAGTGGGGGGTGGGGGGAATGGTAATACCTTTGTGGTTGCTGGGGGGGGGGGCGGGTAAAGAGGGGGTGGTGTTTGTGTGTTGGGGGGGTAGACAAGAGCTAAAGCAAACAGAAGGATCAGCTAAAGTCAATATCGTTACCTGTGGTACTGAGCCTGTAAAAACTGAAACTCTTCCTTAATCCGATCACAAGACTCGGAAATTGTAAATTTGAAGGGTTGAGCAGGCTGATGCGGTGCCTAAAGAACAACAAAATATTTAATTAGCCCACATCGCGGGGGAGGGGGAGCACAGCCCGCGGTCGGAGGGGGGGCGCGCGGCGGGCGTCGCGCCGCTCTCGCCTCTCGTTTGCTCGCTGGGGTCCGGGTGCCTCCCGGCGGCCTCCATCAGCTCCCCAGCCCCTCTCCTCAGCCTGGTCCTCGGCCTCCCCCCCGACACACTGAAACCTCAAACAACCTCCCCTCGTCGCCCCGCGCCCCCATCCCTCCCTACCCGGAATCGAAAGTGGCCCGTCGGGGGCAGCCGCGCCATGGCGTCGGGCCGCCGTCAGCTAGCCGAGCGAGCGAGTCCGGCCTGCGGCCGCCGGCGCCTTCCACCCCGCAGACTCGCGCCGCCCGGCTCGCCCCCTCGGGAGGAGCGGCGCGGGCGGAGAGCGGCGGCGCGCGGCTTCCCGGGGCTTCAGAGACAACAATAAGAAAATGGCTACAAGTCGGTCGCCTCCCGCAACCCTCGGGCAGTCCGGGCGGCGGGCGCGTCGCCACTCACCGGGTGGCGCGTCTGCGGGTACATCTTGCTCAGGTCGCGAATCATCCACGCCGCTTTAGTAGGCTGCGCCGGGCAGAGGCGCACGGCTCATCCGCTTCGAGGGCCCCGCGGCGGCGTCCCGGGCCTGCGGGTCTCGCGTGACGCGGGCGGCAGGCAGGCGCGGCGGCTGGGCGCGGGCGGCCGGCTCCGCATTCCCCGCGGGCGTCACTGAGGGCGGCGGGCACCGTCCGTCCTGCGCCCGCCGAGCCCCGCGCCCGCCGAGCGCCCGCCCGCCCGCTCGCTCTCGCGCCCCACTCCAAACTTTTTTTTTTATTATTATTTGTCTTTTAATTGGCTGCTATTCCTCGGAATGAATGGTCGCTTCTTCCCAGAGAGCGAGCGCAAACTCCTTTTGGTTCGGTAGAGAGGTCTCGCGGCGCTTGGGGGTTCTCTGGAGATTTTTCACTTCACAGCAACGATCTTTTTAAAAGGCACCTTTTAGCTTCTTTTTACCACATTTCATTTCCTTTTCTTCCTTCCTGTTTTTTTTTTAAAGCCCCAAATTGAAGGGGATTATAAAAATAAAAGAGCGAAACGCTTGCGGCTTTTTAAAATTCTCTTTCAAACTCTGCGAACACCACCTCAAAATAATACACGAGTGTGTAAGAGGGGGGAAAAGAAGGCAGCCAACAGCCGAACGCCCGCTCGGAACGGCTCTAACAACGCGCTCTGTGTAGGTGACTTCTTTGACCAAATTTAGCAGCAGCTAATCATTAACATTCTGATACATATTCACGACCGTCCGCGGAGGGCCCGCGAAGCATCCCGGGAGATGTAGTCCTCGCGAGGCTACAGTGGCCGCGGATACCCACAGATTGACTACAGTCTCCGGCTAGCTCCGCGCGCTCCCCTCCGCGCTCTCCAGGCGCTCCGCCCTCCCGCGGCGCGAGGGCGCCGCACCAACCAATCGGAGATGGCTGAACATTAATCGCCGTTCTGTGTTACTGCCCATCATTTCACCGCTGACAAATGGCAAGCCTAGAGGGCGGGGCCGGACAGGCTGGACCCACGTGGGGACCCGGGCGAGACGAGAAGCTCTGACCAATGAGTGCAAAGGATTGTTGCTGGCGGGGGCGGGGCGGAGCGGCCCGCCCGGGGCGGAGCCTCGCCCTGGCCGCTGTTCCCTAGCGCGAGCGTTCGAACCGCGGAAACATTTGTTCAGCTGTCAATCAAAGTAACGTGGGGTGGCGAGCCGCGGCTGCTGCTGTCGCTGCTGCCCTGGCTGCATCTTTAGAAGCAGGTTTAGGCGGCGATGGCGGCGGTGGTGAGCTTGCCTGCCGGCCGGTCGGAAGACGCCCTCCGAGGCTCGTCTCCCGCTCGACGCGGAGCCCAGGCTAGGCGGCCGCGCCGGGGTGCGCACTAATTAGGGCCCGATGTCTCCGTAAAGAGACAAGCTCGGCCTTGTGCAACGCGCCGAAACCCCTGTTGAGACAAGAGAGGGAGGATCGCGCTGATCCCACTCCGCTCGGTTCACATCCATTTTACGCGCTGCTGGAGCCGGCATAATTTTCCGCGTGAGCGCGGATGCGGTCGGCCCGGTTTAGAGCCGCAGCCGGGAGGCGTGCACTGGGCCGGTCCCGGGGCCTCCCGGCAGGCCGACTCTCACATTCCCTTTTTTTAGAGACACAAGTCAAGTTAGTCCCGGGTTGAAAGAGGGCCGGAGCGTGGACGGTCGGCCTCTGAGCCCGCGACGGCCTGGAGAGGAGGGTCAGGACCCGTGAGCGACAGCCCGCAGCAGTTTTGAGGTTTAGCGGGTGGGTGTTCGGGAGTTTGCAGGCTGCGCTAAGGAACCTCTGACCTCTGGACAGTCAGAAATTGGGAAAAAGTCAAGCAGGATTATAGCCAACGTCGCTTCGTCTGGGACATTCATTTCTGAGTCCCACTCTAACTCGAAGTACCAGTTGATACGGTGCTGTTGGCTCAACAAAAGTGGGAAAACCGTTTTTTTTTTTTCCTAATGATAACGCTTTCCTCCTCCGCAGAGAAGTCAGTAGCTTAAAGCCCAACTCTAGGCGGCTTTTGGTCGTCCTGTGCACTGGCCCCTGAGGACACCCGGGCAAAGAAGGGGTGCAGTGGTCTTACTCAAAATCCAGAACTGAAGCTTACAGAACGCTTCTGCAAATACTTTTCTTCATTTCCTAAAGAGGATGAAGGACTTGGCTATGTCACATACCCAACTATTAAAATATGGGCAATCCAGAACAAAAGGAATTTACATAAAGATGGGATTTTTAACACCTAAGGGGAGTTTAAAGAAAGAAAGAAAGAAAACGCTCAACAATGGTTGCAGATTATATTAGTTAAGGAAAGTATGTTTCTATTTTTCCTGGTTTTTTTTTTTAAACTGGCTTCTTAGAAATTTTGAGAAATTTTACACACTTATTTAGTATGGGGAGAGAGAGTGTGACCCGTGTATTTACCTGTTGAGCTATCTTGCTGGCCCTAAATTACTTTCTGAAGCTCACAGATGTCTATTTTTACAATAGTGTTCTGAAATGTTCTCAGAAGGCTTGAGCGATAGGATGTCTTCGCTAAGACACTGAATCTCGGAACAAGGGGAACCACAGTTTTTCTGAGGTTGCTTCTTTGCTTTCCCTGGAACTTTTTAGTGGCTTATCACCACAGTGTCTCAATGGGAAGTCCCGTGTTCTTTCTCTGTGTCAGTCAAATGGTAGTGTGTTCCCTGGGAACAGTGACTTCAGTTAGCTGGGGCTGTGCCCCAGATGCCTTGGACGGTGCCTGGCATGTAGCTGGTGCTCAGAAAATGCTTGTTGGTGCCTTTGGCAAGCCTGTGTTCTCAGTATAGGAAGCTGCTGTACCACTAGGATCCAACTTACTGAAATTCTATGCAGTAACTTCCCCGAGACAGGAAACAAGAAGTTTAATGCTAGAGCCTTAAGGGTTTAGGGTTGGGGTCAGGATGGAAAGAAACTTGGCGGGCTGATGATAGCAGAGCCCTTTCTTTTAACCTCTCTCAACAGTTGATGTCAACAGAGACGTGGTGGCTGGAGAAAATAGGGTGTTTCTTATTTTTTAAGTACACTGTGTAGCCTTGGCCGTCCTGGACTCACTTTGTAGACCAGGCTGGCCTCGAACTCACAGCGATCCGCCTGCCTCTGCCTCCCGAGTGCTGGGATTAAAGGCGTGCTCCACCACGCCCGGCTTGAAATTTTAATTCTTTTTTTTTTTTTTTTTTTTTTTTGGTTTTTCGAGACAGGGTTTCTCTGTGTAGCCTTGGCCATCCTGGACTCACTTTGTAGACCAGGCTGGCCTCGAACTCACAGCGATCGGCCTGCCTCTGCCTCCCGAGTGCTGGGATTAAAGGCGTGCGCCACCATGCCCGGCTTTAAGTACACTCTTAAACTGTAGCCTGTGTATACGCATCACATTTTTGGCCTTGTGGCAGATCTACATAATTTGTAACATGTCTCTGAAAGATGTCAGAAGGGTGGACACATCTCTCAGCCCTGTCGCAGAGCACTGAGTAGAGTTCATGTTGATCTTGCCTCCTACTCTGCCCTTCCTGTGCTGCTCTTGCTCTTCTCAGACTGTTGAGCCAATCTGGGAAATGATGATGTAGGCGCGTTGTCTGCTCTACCACAGAGTGGGAGACAACAGACTTATCATATGAGATGACTTTGGTGGCAACGATGGTATATAAAAGCCGAGCCTAGAGGGTCCAATCTCAGAGTGACAGATGCCAGGCCAGGCCAAGCACACTTTTTACTAAGGTTAGGAGTTATAAATCATTTATTATTTTACCACAGACCAATAGAGCATATTAAGTGCCAAAATAAGAGAACTTAACAACGTGACTGCTGCTGATTTATTGCCCCTTGTTCTAAAGTTTACCTTCTTTGTCTGCTCAGTAAAAGTGAATCTGGGCCCTTTAAGTATTTTCCAGCTTAGAGAAAAGGTTCATCAATAGAGAGCCCTGGAGAGATTCCAAGACAAAGAAGTTTGCCTCCTCCTAGTCCAGTGTGTGTGCAGGGTCACTCCCCAAAGGGCAAGGAGCAGGAGGAAGCAGCAGCCAGCAGCTCCCTTCAATCCACAGTTAGGTGGCTTTGGATCAAGTGTCCAAACATGCGCCTCCCTCAATAGTCTCTCCTGACGCTGCACAAGATGCGTTTTCAGCAGATTCTGGCTTGCGGACTTCGGGTGAGTTCCAGGCAGCAGGTTGCCAGCTGCAGTCACCTGCTCATAGGCAGGTTTGACAGCATTCTCCAGCAAGTCCAGTTCTAAGCCCTTCTAAGTCTTCCCAGGCCCGGCAGGAGCAATTCCTTTTAGGTGGGGGTAGGAGGGTAGTGGGTGCTATCTCAGTCATAGGGGCAGTTGCTTCTCTTTATTACCTGTTTTGTACTAGGGCCCTCTCTCTCCCTCTCTCTCTCCTCTCCTCCTCCTCCTCTCTCCCTCCCTCTCTCTCTCCTCCTCCTCTCTCCCCTCTCTCTCCCTCTCCTCTCTCCTCTCCTCCTCTCCTCACTCCTCCCTCCCTCTCTCCTCTCTCCTCTCTCTCTCTCTCTCTCTCTCTCTCTCCTCTCTCTCTCTCACAACACACACACACACACACACACACACACACACACGCTAACTACAGTAAAATAATAACAATTCTGAACACAGAACCAAAACTTAATTCAAAGTCAAGTGTATAATGAATCGAAGGTACTTCTGGCCCAGGGTTCCACTGCAGGGCTGTAGCCTTGATTCTGAACACACAAGTACATGCTGCTTTGCTATGCAGCACCCCTGAAAGCTGCCTGGAACACCTTGGCTCCAAGGCTACACTACTATAAGTTATGAATTTCAGTGTTTTTGGTGTACGTACAAAGTTTTCCGCTCTTATGGAAAAATAATTTAATTATAGAAAACAGACTTTTAATATTTTCTTACCACTATTCTTCTGCATGTAAGTATCAAATTAGTATGTCTTTGGATAGGATTGTGTTAGAATGTTTGATTTTTAAAATTGCTGTTTGAATTGCTGACTTGAGCTTCATAAAAAAATCATTCAATGAATTTTGGCTTGAGATTAGGATAGAATCTCCAACAATTTCCGAAGTGGCCCTAAACATACTTCTTCCCTTTTACTCTATGTGTTTATGCAAAGTGGTACTCTCTGAATTGATGATTCGAATCATAATATCTATCTACTCTGAAAAAAATGTTGAAGTGTCCTGAAGCAGCATCAAATATTCAGCGGGGATTTAATTCTTTGTGCAAAGATAAATAAGCACTTCCATCTCATTAGGATGCAAATGTCCTTTCATCTTTAATGATTAGATTATATATACGTCAGTGAGTTATTTCAAAATAAATTTCCTTTTGATTTATCATCAGTAAATGTTTAATTTGTATACCTACTTAATGGACCCTTTGACCCAAGGTTACCCAAAATGTCCCTAGCAAAAAGGATTAGCAAGTGGGAACAGTTTGTCCTGTACCTCTTACCAATCATTTTTCTCTGATTCCTTCTGGTGGGTGATAACTTTTTATATTGAACTTCACCTGTTCAAAATACTTTACGCTTCTCTTCTAGTTGGAGCCAGGCTGATAGTAAGCAACAGAGGTCTCTTCTCTGATGGGTCTTACATTTCTCTGTTGGAGCCCGATGTGGGGCAGGGGGCAAACGCTATAAAGAGAAATGAAGTGGGAGGGAATCCCAAGGCCTGGGAGATGGGACCACGTCAGATGGGCAGGCTTCCTGGACAAAATGATGTTTTAAGCCCAGACCTGAACGTCAAGAACAAGGTGGCTGTTAGACTCATCGAGAAGTGAATCAGGTGAATGCAGAGGCTTCAATTATGAAAATTTTGGTGAAGGTGAGAGGAAAACAAAAAACAAAAGACAAGTTTGGGGCAGGTGGAGTAACTTAAGGTTAATTCATGAGTCCAAGTCAATAAAGACTCATCTATTGTTTTTATCTGTGTACAGTTGATTTTGGAGACTTGAGCTACAACCCTCTCTCTCTCTCTCCCTCCCTTCCTTTCCCCCCCTCTCCCCCCCCCCACACAAACATACACACAAGTATGCACTCGCGTGCATGCATGCGCGCACCTGTGGCTCTCCCATTGTCTCATTAATGACTGGCAGGCAAATCTTAGTTTGAGGCTGCATGCAATGCAGTCTTGCAAAGTCTGCTCTGTATGTACAACTGAAACAGCAAGGGTCGTGGAGACCATCCATGGTAAGACTGAGATAACACGGTAGGCTTACTATCTGAAAGAACTTAGTACATCGGTGTCTCTGAGAGTGCAAGAGTGCCAGACTTCCAGACGCTCTGGGGGAGGTAGAGCTTTGTCTTTGCCAGTCGCCTTTGTGTTGACTGATGGATGCAAAAGTTCCTTTTGGGTTGGGATGATGCTTCTAAGTTTGGTGGATAAAAGGCAGGTGGACATTGGTTGCCTTTTTCCTGGAAGGGAAATGGTGTAGAAATGGGATAGATAAATTTACGCAGGTGCTGAAGAGACTTCAGGGGTGGAAGGGGTGGGGGAGCGGAGGAGGGCGGAAGGTGGAGGGAAGAGCACTCTTTATTTGTTTGTTAGTGTGTTTGTTCATTGTTTTTGAGACAAGGCCTCTCAGCATAGTTTGGCTGTTTTGGAACTCACTCTGTATACCAGGCTGCCATCAAAACTCATAGAGATCTGCCCTCCTCTGCCTCCCCGCTGCTGGCAGACACCACTGCCCAGAGCATTCTTCTTTCTTCATTGAAGTTTTGGATTCTTGAACCTTGTAAGATCATTCTCAGCTTGTGGTTAACTAAGACCCTTCTCCCTCCTTTTAGGGCAGAGGTACTGACCAGGGTGTGTTTGTGTGATGGGGAAGGGCCATCTGGTGTGTGTGTGTGTGTGTGTGTGTGTGTGTGTGTGTGTTGTTTTGTTTGTTTGTTTGTTTGTTCTGAGACAGGGTTTCTCTGTGTAGCCTTGACTGTTCTGGGCTCACTTTGTGAACCAGGCTGGCCTTGAACTCATAGCAATCCACTTGTGTTGGCCTTCTGAGTGCTGGAATTAAAGGCGTACGCCACGATGTTGGGCCTGGCCATCTGGTTTTTAAAAGAGTGGAGAATATGAGATTATGAGAAAGAGAAGAAGTACTCGATAGTCTCAAATATAGGAAATACACTATCCAAAATGACCTCTTCCTGGAGAAAAACTCACATTATCCTTATTTTCCTTGAATCTAAAAACAACCTTGAGTAAATTGTTCTGTTTTGAACAGCAAACTTTAAGCCAACAGGGTATCATCATTTCTACTTAAACAAGTGAGACTCCAAACATGTTACTTCCCCAAAGCCACACAAATTAAAAACACTTACAAGGATACCAGAACTCCTGTCCCTGCCTTTCATCAGTCCAAATTCCACAAGTGGAAATTGAATTCAAGTAGGCAATTTAAATACTATTCGGCTCACCTGCCTAGCGTAAGCCTTTTTAAACATACGTTTTATTGCTGGAAAGTGGGTGGATGGTGAATCCCGGAAGACTGTTGATGGTGCCTCAGGGCAAAAGCAGAAACTGAGTATTCCCACAGCCACAGGAAGCACCGCCCCCTCTCTGTTGCCTGCTTCGAGTGTCTGAAGGCTTCATAAGTGACATTCAAGGGGGATGAATGGTGGTGAAGCTGTACCTTGGCTCTCAGAGGACAGTGGGGCTCACACGTGTGCAGCTGACCATGGCGCCGCCACCCAGGCTCCGGCTCTTGCTAACTATCACAACAATCTGCAGGGCAGATTTTACAGGAGAGATGCTGCATGTTTACTTCCAGAAATTGGCAGTTTGAGAGTGAGATAGGTGTAACAAAGAACAGCTAACATCACATCGTTCTATACAAGAAAGTAATTAATGGAAGTCCTCTGTACCTTTGCCTCTATTTCTTTCTCTCCTGTAATCTGCTTGGTTTAAGTCCTTCTGGTCTCATCTACATGGAGTCTTCTCATTCAGGAGATACAGCTGGTCTCAACACTCTTCCTACCTGGATACAGGTATTTGGCACTTCTAAAAACATCATCTTGAAGTGGAATTCCTAACATGGAGAGGAGTTGTAGACAAGATCATTTGCTAAGTGTGGTTAGGTTTTCTGCCTATCTTTTTAAGTTTCCAAAGGAATAAACTGCTGGAATGTAGTAGATTTGGGGGGCATGGCTTCAGAAACTTGTTGAAAAGTAATTGCTTCACAAAATAACTCTTAATCCGGTGATTCATAAAAATTAAAAAAAAAAAAAAAAGACTAACTCCACCATCTTGGACAAAATTCAAAGATGGACTTTGATCAGGACCATTCACAGGAGTTTCTCAGCTGCAATGATCCCAGCCACGTGTTCCAGGGGCTTATAAAGCCAAACTTATTGGCCGCCTTACTTTACCATGAGGCTCTGTTGTTTCCCAAGAACTACAATTCCCAGCATTCCAGGAAGTTACCTGGTTCCTGGGCAAGAAGGGACTAGAGGTTAATTTGGGGGGATTAAATAACGTATACTGTAAGGGTCTGTAATTCCAGTGTTAGTAGTCTGTGGGCTTCTACTTATGTTTAGTCCAGTCCTTGTTCTCAATATCATACTGCTTAGGACAGTTCTGAAAAAGTAACATGACTTCCTTTAACAGCAATCCATGGAAAAGAGTGACTGAGAATGAATACAGAAACAGTGTATCTCGTCCCAGTGCACTACTGCTTTCTTTGAGAAAAGGCTTTGACAGCCGAGGAAATTCTCACTCATAGAGCTGCCTTCTTCCTTCACTGCTGGGTTTTACATAGAACAAAAATTGTTAATGTTTTCATTCTAATTTTTAAAGCTTTATTTTTAATTAAATGTATATGAGTACGTATGGTAACTTGAGTACAGGTACCTACCCAGGCCAGAGGAAAGTGCCCGATACCTGAGAGCTGGAGTCACAGGCACTTGTGAATCGCTCAGCACAGGAGCCAAGAACAGAACTTGGGTTCTCTGAAAGAGCCTATGTGATCCTAACAGTTAAGTCATCTTCCCAGAGTCTATTAAGAGTACCTGTTAAACACAATTTCTTAAAGAGTGATGGGTATTGACTAGATCAGAAGTGTTTGCAGAGTTCCATCACTTACTATTATGTATCAATAAACACCAAGCACCAAGAGATAGATGAGTCTTAAAAATGCCCCTTGTACACCTAACAAACAGCTTCTGTAAAACCAATAGTCTCTTGTACCTTATACAACTGTAGTAAACAAACAAGTTGGAAATAAAGATCAGGCTTTTAGAATTTGCTTCTTTCCAATTTACTGAAGCTACCCTTTAATGCTGTGCAATAATTTTATTGCCACATGCTTGCCTTATAAAATTGCTAAGGAGAGAAAATGGCATTTGTTGTAACTGTCCTTCCAAAATGGTAGCCACAACTCAGAAGAGGGTGGCCCTCTTGGTTCATACACATGTCTAGAAACAAGAGCATGTAAACTCCACGAGTTAGGCTAGGAATGTATCTGGCAGCAGAACGCTTGTCTGGTGTTTGCAAGGCTCTGGGTTCAAACCCAGTACTACAGAGCACCAAAACAGACTTCACAATTTAAATTCATCTGTACAGCCACATAGAAGAATCAGGCTTTAATGACCTGGGTATTTACACTTAAAAGTATATGGGAAGGCATTATTTGCATAACGCATATGCTAGCTAATTGGGTGTCCTCATCTTCCAGCCTGCTGGGTTTCTTGCCTTTATAATTGTGCTCAAGATACTTTGCCATCAGTTAACTATGGTGTTGAATGGTCAGAAGTCTGGTGTCCTTCTGAGCATCTCCAGGGATCATTGGAGACTTCTGTTCCTTGGAATCAGTGGTCTTCATCCTGTGCTTATAGCTCATGTGTACGTTTTCATACCAGACGGCCACTTTGGACATTCTTGACTCTTCTGATGGACTCTGCCACAGGCTGTACATGATGAACATTCTTTCTTTTTTTTTTTAATGATGAACTGAAGATGCAGATGGAGTCACAAGCCAAAAGGGCAAGCAGGGAGAGTGCACTACTTACCGGCTTCTATCCTGTGATTGTCTCTACTCCTTTTCCCTGCTCAATGGCAGATGCCACTGCTCTGCTTCTTACCCTCCTCCAAGGAGATTCACTGACAGTGGAGCTGGCCTACGGTTCCTAATACAGTTGCTCCCATGCAGTGTATTTTATAGATTGGGGTAGATTTCTGAATTTGACTTTTTTGCAACATCTACACAAAAGAGATGAAGAAAACTCACTTATTCCCCGTTGTCAATTTGAAACTCAAAGCAAGGTGCCTTTTATAATCCATCAAGTGAGAATTTACAGAGAGAATTAAGGCTTTGAAAAGGAAAGGCAGGATGAAAATAATCACACAATTTCTAAGCATGACATTCATGAAGGACCTAAGTGCTATGTAGACAGTTTTTCCTTTACAAGCTTGAGAAAGCTGACACTTACATTTCTAGAAAGGAAACAGTTTGTTTTTAACTCCTCAGAGGATCATAGGTTCTTTACATTTTCTAGAATACAAATAATCACTTGGAAAATTATTTATTATGATAGAATTGTCATATATTAGTATACCTTAATAAGACAGTAGAAAGGTGAAAGAATGGTCAGCTTTTTGCTGCAAGTTCTATTTGGAGACTTTGTTTTTCTTTTTCTTTTTTTCTTTTTTTTTAACATTTAGACTGCTATATAGCAATCTATTCTACAGCAATTTTTTCTGAAAATACTAAATAAATGAATCATATTGGAAAGACCGGTCACATTCAGAGATCCATGCTAAGCTATAACTATACATTAAGTACCCTACTTGCAAAATGAATCTACTTCTACCTCTGATCAGTTTGAGGGTGGAATATGTACAATAATTTGATATAAACAACTGCATTTAACACTGATTTTGAAAGTGAGAGAAAACTAGATTTTTTTGTTGAATGATGTATGTTAGTCACATACATTTTTCTAATTATTTATGCAGTGCTCAGGAAAATTTATCAGCACTGTGTCAAATAATGCTAATTAAAACATTATTATCTGTAAAACTACTACATACACAAATAGAACTTTACTAATTATTAAAAAGTCATCAAGCCATCACATAAGAAAGAAGGGTTGCCAAATGAGATATTAACTAATCAATTCAATGGGCATTTAAATAGTAATAAAAGATGTGATTTGACTTTTGAGTATAAAAAGAAAGTGTTCAAAAGATCTGTTTTTTTTAGGATTTTGCCCTCACTGTGTTCTGCTCTCTCCTGTTATGTTATCACTAATCTTTACTGAGTCTGCAAGGCACTGTCACAGCAATGACTGAATGCGCAGAGGGCTGGAGGTCCAGGCCGATGGCAGGGAGTGGAAGAAGGTCTGAGCGAAGTTTGAGTTCATTTGTGTTGTTGATGTGGAGATAGCCATGTCAAGGAGCCCAGAACCGCAGACCCATGCCCAAATGACAAAGCCTCCCCATCCCTGCTCCCCTGTCATGATCCTCAGAGGGAACTGAGAGAGCCTTCCTCTGGTCCGTGTGTAGATATTGACTGAGTGTGCTGAAAATGTCCACTGTAGTCTTCTTCCCAAGGCATGATTACGCTCTGAAGACTACTGCCCTAACAGGAACTGCTCTACCTAAATGAGCTCAACCTGTCCCCTTGATCCAGCTGTACACCGTAAACCTTTATTTGTATGTAATAGCCCTGCCGTCTTGCCAGCTGCACTCAATAGCACACACTTCTCCCACCCCCACCCCCATTCAACTTTATAATAAACATGCTGAGATTCTAGGTCCTGCAGCTTCTCCATCAGAAAGCCCAGACCACCAGACCCCAGACTTCTGCAAGTGTGTTCATCTGTCTGTCTTTGCTTCATAGCCTCACCACCCCAGTCAGAGCCAAGGACTTGGCCACCAATAATCTCACCTACTTGAGAGGGCGACACAGGACAAATTGCAAGTTCAAGGCTTCTCTGGGCTACAAGTAAATTGAAACCCAACCTGAGTAACTAGGTGACACCCTGCCTCAAAATTTAAAAGAAAGAAAAACACAAAGAGAAGTAGGAATATAAATCAGTGGCAGAATGTTTGCCTATAGCATTTGAGACCCTGGTTCAATTTCTAGCATAAACAAAACACAAAGTAAAGAACTGAATGTAATACCTTATTTTCCCTCTCACTTTCCTTTTACAAGTAAACCAATTGGGTCTGGGACAGGATTTCTAACTTGCATAACTTCATCCAACTAGCAAATTACTGAGTCAGTTTCAAACCCAAGAAGATTTTTCTAGAAGCTTATTTTGTTGTTTTCCAAACCACTCTCTTTGGTGCCAGGAAGGAATAAGACATTTGTGTATATAATTTTTGGTTTTGAGACAGATTTTCACAATGCAGTCCTGACTGATCTAAAACTATGTACACCAGGCTGCTCTTGGACTCAGAGAACCTCAGCTGTCTCTGCCTCTAGAGTACTGGGATTTAAAGGTAAATACTATGTTACTCAGTTTCTGTTCATAATTTTGATTAGTTTTTTTTTTTTTTTTTTTTTAAAAGATCATTTTGGAGCAGGGCGACAGACGGCTCAGTGAATGAAATGCTTTGCCGCACAGCATGAGGGCCTATATAAGGAAGCTGGGCATGACAAACTTGCCTATAATTTCAGTGCTGGGTTAACCGGAGATAGGTGGATCCCATGATTGTTGGCCAGTTATCTTAGCCAGAAGTCAGTCTCTAGCTCCAGTAAGAGACTCTTGTTACATAAATTAGGATGGAAAATGATAAAGAGTTCGACATTGACCTCAGGACTCCACACATAAGCATGTGTGCACATACCCAAATCCTATATATACATGTGCACACAAGCCCACACACACCAGACACACCCATACATAAATCTTTTGGTTTATTTTTGCTTTAAAGGATTATGTTGTAATTAATAACACAGTTTTGTTTTACTTTTGGTGACTGGGTCTTGCTAGATAGCCTAGGCTGCCCTGAATATTGTTTGGTAGCCCTGGGTGACCTTGAAGTTATCAATCTCTGTCCCTAGTCTCCGAGATACTAGAATTTCAGGCAGGACTCACCACACCCAGCTTAATGCATTTTGGGTAATCATGCTGGAAGATCTTCTAGAATTGCCACATAAAGAGTGAATCAACAAATGACTGCTGAATTTATATTTTTTCTGTGGAACAAGATTAAATTCTAATTCATTCAGATTGTTTTCGTGTACTGAAGAATAATCATATGGCCCATTCTCTAAATCATCATTTTATGTTTTAATTCTCAGCAGAGGAATAATCACTAAAATTAGTGTTTAAAATACAGAAAGAACTAGGGTACATACCTAAGTAAGTACGCAAAGCTTAGAGTTTCCATGATAGCCCTTGGAATTTAGAAATGTTGTAAGTTTCTGGCATGGTAATATGCAAACAGTACAGCCATAAAGATGGAACCAAATAATGCGCACACACATACTCCTGAATGTGTTGAGCAGTCATTTCACGGGTAACTTCCTGCCCACTGATGACCGTTCTCAAATCTTAGTCAAAGAGGGGGAAAAAATACTTAGTACTTGAAAATATCATTGAGTTATCTATATTTCTTACATTGTCCTAATAAACAGTCTTCTGATATGCTTGTTTTGGTAAGATAAAAAGAAGACAAGGACAGCTAGAACAAGGCACTGCATTGTTGGACAAGAACCTTCAGACATTTTCTGTTGACTGTTTCTTTTATTTTCTCAGCAAGATTTACTTGAGAGAGTAATCTAGGATTTTGAAAAGGATATACTATCAGGAAGTGTTTTTGCTAACCAGCATAGATTTATGGGACACAAACAGAAACAGAGTCAAAATTTCATATCTGAGTTAAAGACCGATACGAGCTGAATTCAAGTGTTTGTTTTCTGGCGCGCTGCTGAATTCGCCCTCTGCATGTTACCACAGAAGGCTGCAAGCAAAACATGGGCGGGTCTAGCAAACAATCCTAGACTGTTTATAACAACTGAAGCTGTGCCTTTCATATCAAAGTCCCATCAGCAAGGGAAGTGGGGGGGGGGGGACAGCAGAGATAAGCCCATCAGTGAAACAGTACCCTTTAACAGCAGCCAGGCATTTCCTGCAATCAAAACCATGTTAGCATGTGGTTTGTTCAAATAAAAATTACTGGAGTGGAGCCAAATAAGAGAAAAAAAATAATTGATAATGTGGTTTTTAGAAACCATCCATCCATCAAATGTGTCAGTCCTTCATAATACTTTATTTCCTTCTGAACAAAGATCTTTAAAATTCATTGTGTGCACTTAAAAACAAAGTGGCCTTGTGCTGGTTTATAAAGATTCTCTTTTAGTTTGGGTTTGTTTTGTTATTTGATTACATTCCCTCCCATCCTGCATATTTTTTTTCCCCAGATAGTTGCTAGAAATTTCTGCCATTCTTAGACAAAGCACCTTTGTGCTACGTCAGCTTGCATTTTCCTTGGATTGTGTTTGGGTGGTGCCTTTTCCCTGACTTCAGCGTGCAGCATCAGACCCACAGCCTCAGTAAGTAGACTGTAACCAACAGATTCCCTGGCCCTTTTGTGCTTTGCATCCTATTAACCTGCTGTTGGAGTTGCAGGAACTCTTGAAACCAGAGGAGGGAAATGGATAAGGAAAGGCTATACTGCACTTGCAATCAGAGGAAGCCATTCAGAGTGACCAAAAAAGAAAGGACCCACTTCCATCACATGCGACTCTCATTTAACTAAAGATGGTCATTATTTTGGGATCGTCACTGACAGTGGGTTAGCTTACTATCAGGGTCCAAAAGTAATATCTCTGATGTGAATTTTACAAGTTGGCTCACCTCCATCCTTAACAACTTCAGTGTCGAAGTCAGGCTTACGAGAGGGCCAGTGCAACACCTTACACACACACAAATACACACACACACATACACAAACACACACACATACTATTTTGCCACCAATATGGTGCTGGTAAATATATGTCAAGAGGAATCACTAAAGGCACCTCGTCTTCCCAAGTATCTTTTTTTGGTTTTTCTGTTTTGTTTTGTCTTCACCTTATTTTTGCTGTTTTAAGACAGTATCTGGCTGTGTAGCTCAACCTGGCCATGAACTTGCCATCCTCCTGTTTCCACTGAAGCGTTGATACTGTATATATGCACCACTACACCCAGTTCCAGTTCTAAACATTCTATTTTAATGTGAAATGCATGAGTTAAGCTTTGCAGCTGAAACTATGATAGAAAGGCTTACAAACAGAAAAATTCCGTATCATCTTTGAAAGAATTTTTGTCCTTTACCCATCTACCCAATCCTATTCTGTTGTCTTCTGAAGTCTTCCACGATCGCATATTGACTAGCCAACTTAAGAATCAGGTTTAGATGTTGTTGTCAGTGTCCTAAAGGCTTGTAGGTGAGAATTGGACCTTTTCAGATATTCTTCCTATTATAAACAGCTGCTTCCAAGAAAGACAAACCCTATCTATTACTGCATCAGGAATCTCAGGAGAGATTGGGTTTTTTATTTTTTATTTTATTTTATTTTTTCTTGTTCATTTGGTTGATTATTTTCTGCTGCTGTTATTTGGGAGATTTAGCATAGGCTCTTCCACATACACTGCAAGCTGTCTAGCACTGAGCTGAACTCTATCTCCAAGCTGTTTTAGAAAAATAGTCCATTGAGTCTAATAGTGCTACCCATATGCACATGTGTGTAGAACCACCCACTGGAACATGGGCAAAAACATGGGTCATACCCCTAGAGAAAAATGACTCATTCTCTCTCCCCCTGGAAACCACACATTGCCACTAGCTCTTCAGGTAGTTATGGGGCCTCGTGATCTCCTTCCTTACTCATGCTTAATCGTTGACTGGCTTGATCTTATGTAGGTCTTAGGCAGGCAGCCACAAATGGCTGAAGGTTCCTGAGCGGACCAGCCATCTATGTCCAGAAGACACAGTTTTACAGAAGTCCTCCCCTCCAACCTCTTACACTCTTTCTTCTTTCCCCTCTGCTGAGATGTTCCCTGAGCCATAGAGACAGACTGTGATATAGATGTCCTGTTTCTAGCTGAGCACTCCACAGTCACTTATTCTTTATGCTTGAACCAGTTGTACTAACTGCATCTACTGAACAACAAAAAAGCTTCTTTGATGAGGGCTGAGTGCTACGCTAATCGATATATAGATAGGTATTTAGAAGGCCGCACCATCGTTTGGTTTTATGCCCACTTAGCAAAATAATAATAGTAGGTTCTTCCCAAGGACCTATGACAGCCCTAGTCAGGCATGAAATTCCTCCTATGCAATGTGCCTTAAATCCAACCAGAGAGCAATTGGTTATCCTTGTGATGATCACCAAGTCAACCAGCTTTTCACTAAGTTCCCAGACCAAACAAGATTTGAGCTTAAATCCAGTCTTCCTCCCTCATCCTCCAGAGTATGGAGGGGGCTCACAGGCCTGCATCTCCAGGCGCAGAGCCTCTTCAGGAAAACCAGAGAGAGCAAAAGGTTTCAGTAGCAGACAAAACTTCCATACTTTAAGGCCCGACCCTGGGCTCTCTCTTTTGGCCTGCCCTCAAAGCCTTCTAAAAAGTCATATTTGTGTATAATATCAATTTTCTTGTATAACTTCTTTCTCCCTATGAGATATAAATACTGGAATAGCAAGCAAAATCCTGGCTCCTGGGTTACATCTCATGAGAGAGATGTTATTAGTTTGAAAACAGTGACAAGGTCAACCACTAAACCACCATCCACCGTGGACACCTTGAAAACAAGAGCTGATTTTACTTTGTGGGAGATTACCAAGAAAGTCAATGATACAGTCTGATTTCCAACTTACAGACGAAAGTGAGAGGATATCCTTTGTTTCTCAGCTGGAACTTACTTGCTGTCCATTTAGCCCATTGCTTCAAGCTAGGCCTTGTGGTATGATTAAAAAAAAAAAAAAAAATCTACTGTGTTGGGGCTGGAGAGATGGCTCAGTAGTTAAGAGCACTCTTTGCTCTTACAAAGGGCCCAGGTCCAGTTCCCAACACTCACATGATGGTTCACAGCAATCTATAGCCCCAGTACCAGAGGATTCAACACCCTCTTCTGATACCATAGATACCAGGTATGCATGTGGTATACGTCAGACATACACACAGACAAACCACTTATACACATAAAATAAAATATAAATCTACTTCGTTAAACTTCAGTCCCTGAATGTTCATTCCCACTCCTGATACATATTTGTTTTTAAGCTGAATTCCTCCTCATTTTGTTAGGGATCCAAATTTTCATAAATTAAGGATGGTTATAGCAATAATTATACTCAAGTTTCAAGTACAAAAGAGGACTTTGTTGTGAGTTCTGGTACTCTTTGAAATGAGGCTTCTGAAATGAAGCACTTACTGGAATTATCACAAGGGGAACTGGATGCAAGTAACAGGATACTGGGCAAGCAGCTGGAAACTTCATGAGGACTGGATAACAAAAACCAAAACAAAAGTCAGTAGCCTGCTCCCCTTGCATCATTAGACCCAGAGTCTGTATGACCAGATGCAGAGATTGAGGGGAGAGGGAAGCCACTTGCAGATAAGCCACCATCTTTCCTCTTGGGGACAGCACTCCTTTGGGCACATGAGTCACTCGGCTAACTTCATAGGTACATATCTGCATACTTTCTCAAGTCTCACAGGAGGATGAGTCAGGGCTTCCTAATACAGAACCCTGACATAACTAACTAGTACCAAGAAATGTGTTAAGCTGGGGGAAAAAGAGAGAGTAGACTTCCACTCCAGACTAGAGGACCAGCCTCCTGATCTATCTGCAGCAGACGCTCCTAGGAGGAGGGCCACTAAGCCTCTTTGGTCATTATCTCCCCAGCCCAGGGATCTTCTGTAGTAGACCCCACATGCATCCATAGTAAACTCTGCTTCTCTGAGGCCTCTGTCTTCGCACTCTTGCCACAAAGCCTCATAGACCCCTCCCTTCCCACTGGCCCCATAGGTAATGTTGAACAGGAATTGGGAACAAAGACAGAAATCTAAGGCTGAGGATTCACCTAAGCAGACAGAGTGTTGCTCTAGAGAAACGGTAGAGAGGATGAAGTCTTCCAGACTGCTAAATCCAGTGATGTTCTTTTATCCCTGTTTCCCAGGTAGGTATTTATGAGTTCATAAAAAAGAAAAAAATGGAAGAAACTCCTTCTATCAATATCTCTTGGTAATATAAGTGAATATGAGGCTCCTGGCCTCAGAGAAGTGAAGGTTCTACCGTCAAGAAGGATAGAAACCGAAGACTGATAGTAAGAAAACCCACATCAAATATAATAAAATAAAATTAAAAATTAAAAAAAAAAAGAAAATCCACATCAATTAGGTATCCATTAACATGAAAGTCTGCGCAAGGCAGATCAACTTTCAATTATGCATAAGTCAACAAATTGTGATTCTGTGCACGTCGCTGTGATATTAATGGTGTTTTCATAGAATCTAAGGATAGTGCCATTATTAAGGTTGCTATGTGAGGTCTTAATGCTATTCCTTGATCCTGGTTTAGAAACAAGCAGGTACTTCAATGGATTATGAACTTTTAATCATAACTTCCAGATTCAGGTGACAACAGAAATTTCAGCACTGCAACAAATTAATATCTGCTTCTCAATGGGCTTTTTCAAAACATACTCTAAAGTGAGGGAAAAAAAAAAATCAGATGCCAGAGATACACAGAGAAGTGTGTTTAAGATCAGTATGCTGGCCTGCTGTGGAGGTGCACACCTTTAATCCCAGCACTTGGGAGGCAGAGACAGGTGGATCAATATGAGTTTGAGACTACAGAGTGAGTCCAGCCAGTGCTACACAGTGAAATGCTGTCCCGAAAAAAAAAAAACAAAAAACAAAAAACAAAACAAAACAAAACAAAATAAAAAATAAAAAACCTAACACAAGCTAAAAACATCCGTATGCTAAACAGAGAAGGACCAGAGAAGATTAGCACATTGGGAGAGAAATAGAAATGTAACTGTGGATTTTTTTTTCCGGAGGGAAGAGGGGCATGTCAGCACTATGGCCTACCCATGGCATCCTAACGGTCCACGTGGGTCTTCCTCCTGATAACACATGGTCTTCTGTCCTTGCTTTGCATCATCTGCTTGGTTTCTTCTTCAGCTCGGGACCAGGATTCCTCTAATTCCCCTCCTACTTCCGACTCTGTGTGTGTACGTGTGCGTGTGTAGGTACATACGTGTTGGGTAAGCAGAACAAGTGACATCAAATGGATAGACCATTGTGTCATGGTGACAGAGCACATTGGATGTTCCCTTTGAATTTGAATGATTCTCCTCTTTATGAAGCTGGGTGTATTGACTAAAGGCCATTACCATGGTGAGATGAATGAGAGGAAGTGGTTACACATGCTCTTTCCTCCTTTTGTGTTTATAGCTACCCAGAAGTGAACATCAATATTTAAATGTCTGGATTATCTGAGGCTTGTAAAAAACCAATTAGCTTCTCCTCAGGCCTAATGTTTGGGGCCTTCCTGGGGCAGGGCATGGAACTGTTTAGTTCTTGTGGTCAGAGGAAGTGGACTCAGAGAAAGGTTAGAGGGGTAAAGGTCACTGCTGGGTTACTGGGGCCTTATGGGAGAGTCCACACTGAAAGAACAGGCCAGATCCAGATTAGGAGCCCAGGGCAGCCCTTGGGAGGCAGTTAGTAGAGGACCCACCAAGAAGCCTGGCTATGTTGGGAATATGTGGGGAAATGCCTCCCAGACTTGATTCTGAACAGTTAGGACCATCTCTGCCAGACTCGAAAGGCTTAGTGAACTGCAGTGATTCTGGGTCCTTGCAATGAACATGTCTTGTCCCTTCAGAACTTACCCACTCATATCTAGACGTAGGCACTGATTCTCTAGCTGAGCTGATCCTCTGCAGGGACATGTGGTTTTGGTCTGGAGCAGAGCGCCTTGACCCTTGGGAATAGGGCTCATGTTTATTAGGCTGGGTTCCTATCTCTTAGTCCAGACTCCCAGGATGTCTGTTAGAAGACCAGAGATCTTGCCTCATTGGTATTCCTTTTTCTAGCTGAAGACCTCCTTAGCCATCTAGGCAATATCCATCCATCTACTTCTTCTTCTTCTTCAGTAATAGAACTTCTTTTCTGTTTCTAGATGATGATTACCAGGAAAGTTCTTTCCCTCCTTCATCAAGGAGAACAGGTTTAACCGGCAGAGCACTTCCTGTGAGACACATTGTCTGGAGCCATGGGATAAGCATGTGCTAATTAAAGTGCAGAGACCAAGGTCAGGTTTTTCCCGCAAGTATTTGTTGAATACCTGCTATGTTTTGTGTCCCATGGACAGGACAGCGTAATCATCATAGTCTCTACTAAGGTTGAGGCCAAATCTCCTGCCACAGCTAACTTCTGCCTATATTCAAGACTCCACCATCTGGGAGGGAACATCAGATTCTGTTAAGTCTTCTTACATGCCCATACACGGGTAGTTTCATAGAGTGAGAGTGAGGGGAAGGATAGGAGCCTCTTCCACCAGACTGTCTCCTCTTCATGGATGGAGTGCTGGAACCATCACTCTGCTAAAATGTGGTCTGACAGCTGGCACGGGAGATTAAAAGACTCTGGGAAGAAGAGTTCAATGCTAAGTCACCAAAAATACAAAAGTGCATAGTGGTAAATATAACATCCCCACCCATAACTAAGTTTTCAAAGCGTATTTCAAACCATTAAGTGTAACTTTCATCATGATTTTAATAGTTTCAAAGTGTAGCTGATCTTTATCAAACAGATTCAGACAGAGTATGTATTCCTGAGCTTCAAAACAGTAAGATTGCTTTTATGGAATATGACTAATATCTGAATTTTTATTTAAAAAGAAAAATATGCATGCCCATGTGACAATTTCTGCTGGGAATGCCTATGGCATATTTGAATACAAACAAACTCTGAACAGGACTGGCTTTTATATATATATCCAGAGTGAATTCATTCTCTGAAAAGTGAAGGTATTTTATTGGGAGGTTAAGGTGACTATTTTTCACTAGACTCTTTCTAGATTTTATTTCAAATGCTTATCACTGTTTAAATTATCCTACTGTAAAGACAAAGCCACATAACAGACCTGATCTTCAGTTAAATTTGTGTAGAACAAAAGTAGGAGAAAATGACCTGTAACATGTCACTGTGCTACATCTTGACCTCGGCAGATACAGCTGACTAATCAGGGCCTTCTCTTACATACTCCTGGATGCGGCCTGGGGTTACTCTCAATGCCACTCTGCATACGACCCAGCTGGCAGTTCTAGAGTGGTCTTCCCTATGGAGCTGTGTTCAGGGATTTGTTGTGTTTACCCAGAAAATGCATGTTCTGGAAAAAGCACCCTGCTTCTGGAAATGTATAGTTCAGAATGTATAGTTCAAATCTGGAGTGGTCCATCAGATGCTATTTGCTTAAACTCTAGCCTGTGGTATCTTGGAAGTTAAATCATCCATCAAGCTTAAGTTCTGAATGTGTGGTAGAAAAATGTCACAGTAGTGGCTTGTGGGGTCTTCCTCTTGGGACATTATGTATACAATGCTACAAGAGGTAATCGTCACCTGTTTGGAAAGCACGCCAGCATCAGAAGACAGATATCATGGTCAAACAGGCCCATGTCCATCTATCAGCAGGGGTTCTATACTGCTGAAGAGCTGGCCTTTTGGTCAAATTGCTGAGAAATGATTTCTCAGTCCAAGGTGAGATGGAATGCCAGAGAAAATCTGGGAAAGTCTCATCCGACTTGTTTGCCTCAGTCTTTAGCTAGGGTTAGAAGAGGGGTTGGTGTTAACTACTTTCCTTACCACTCTTGCAGCCACACGGCGGATACAAAGATGTAAGTCATTAAACTAAAACCCAAGGAAACAGAAGCTAAGAGCAAAAGAGTGTGGGTGACATTTAGCTGGACTACATTTCTGGCAATGATGACCAGTTAATTGTGATGTCGCAAGAGAAATCCCATACCAGAATACAGGAGCCAGGAACTGCTTAATCCCCAAGGAAATCCAGGGCCCTCTGAGTTTTTCCTGAATCGAGTGTAGTGAGCTAGAGGGCTGTGAAAATTCCCCAAGTCCCCTCTATCTTCTTCTTGTAGCTGAAGAAAACGAAAGAGTGAAACTGCCCAGCTGGCAGAAGCTGAGTTTCCAGATTGGCCAATTAAAGAGCTCAGTGTATTGCCAGGAAAATGATTCAACACACTGATGCCAATGACACCTACTAAAGCCATCGTTTATCTTATTATTCCCGTCAAGCTGGGTACTTTTTAGCGTGGATGGGAATAATGGGATGACCTTCTTGCCAAAGACACACACACACACACACACACACACACACACACACACACACACACACACACGGGATTGGGGGAGGGGCAGAGCAAGAAAGTGAGATGGGGGAGGGAGAAGGAGGGGGAGAGTGAGAGGGGAGTACAAATCAGTAGCATGGGTCCTGGACTTTCCCCCATTTCTAAGTTAGAAGTTGGCTGTGGGTGTAGTACTTTTCTACCAGCATTAACTGTTAGTGACAGAAGAATCACATTTGCATGCCATGGATGGGATCAGGCCACCCTCTGGTTCTGAGTATTACCCTAGTAGCACTGAGGTACAATGATTATATCTGTGGTTAAATGTGGGATTATTCTGTTTTGTGAATCCGTGGCTATATTGGTTATCTATTTCCACAAACATTCTGTTAACAAGCAACCACAAGATCCAGTAGCTTAAAACAACAATCTCTTTCTTTAGCTCTTCAGTTTGTGGCTTGGTTGGGCAGTTCTAGTCTTGGCCAGGCTCAGCTGATCTTGGCTGAGCTTACTCATAGGTCTGTGACTCAATTGGTGGTTTGGCTAGTGCCTGGCTGGTCTAGAATAGACTCATCTAGAACCATCTGGCTCTGCCTACGTTATCTTTCCTCCTCCACAGACCAGCTTGAGCTTGTTCTGATGATGGTGTCAGGGTTTGCAAAGGAGCAAAAGCACGTACGACCTCTCGAAATCAGATTCACTCTCCATTTAATCTCTTGTTTCCTATTCTGCCAACCATAGCAAGTCACAAAGGATGTGAGAAAATAGGCTCTGCCTACTTTTAAAAACTGTTTCTATACTTAGCTGAGGTGAGCTTTGAACTCTCAACCATCCTGTCTCAACTTCTTGAGTAGCTGATATTATAGGCACATGTAATGGTACCCAGCTTAGGCTCCACCTCTTGATGGAACTTGCTACAAGATCATACAGTAAATACTGTGGCTAGTGGGCAAAGTGGAGAATCACAAATATTTCTGCAATCAATTAACCACAAAAATCACTTGGGAAGTTATGCAAATAAAAGGAGAGAGTATTTGAAAGATGTGCTGGCTAAGAGATGGCAAGATCCCTTTATCGCTCAGATCTTCTCGATACTTGCTGTCTTATACACAGTACACACCTCTCTTCTAAGTTACTCTTTTAATCACAGATCTTACTAGAAGAAAACTTCCTGTAGATTCTATTTCCCTGGCCATAATCATTATCTAGAAAGGGGCACCTGTCCCAACCTAGGTTAATCAATTATCTTATGCCTTATCCCATATCTCCTCTTAGTGTTTTGTTGTTGTTGTTTTGTTGTTATTGTTTGTTTGTTTTGTTTTTGGTGTAGGGGGGATTGATCAGGAACTAACCAACCAAGGCCACTCAAAATGCTTCTGACAGTGAGAGGCACAAAAATCCATGAATGCAGGGATTGACATCAGCCATAGCCTCATGGACAAAGCAAGTCTATGACACTAAAATTGACAATGGGATAATAAAACCTCAGGTCAGATGCTCTGACAATAGTTCAAAAGCTTTGTCATACCCATTATCCCTGCACATTGGTTTTGGAAGGCAGTTCTTCCTCTCTTCTTCCCCAATGAAAGCTAGGAGCTGGCCCACCAAACCCACGTAGTGTAATATACAATGAAATTTGGGGACTAGCTCCATGCTTTTCAACATCTTTTCACTATTTTTATTTACTCTGTAAGAAAGATGTGTGAACATTTTGGAGTCCCTTTCCCGTCTTTTCTGCCACATCATTTTCTTCTATATGCGTCTAATGTACCTCAGACATATGTTAGAGTTCAAACCCCATATTGCTGACTGTTTACAATTCTATCTGCATCCATCTAGTTAAATTGTGATTCTTTCCTTTAGGCTAGACATTAAAAAAAAAATATCTTATTTACTTTTGTATTCTTGGATCATAGTATTGCATTGATTTTAATAAAAATGCAAGTATTCTAAAGATTAGTCTATTAAAACTTTAGCCATTAATATCTTAGCTTGAATTCATTGATAAACATTATTTAAGAATCTACTCATTCACCCATCAGTAACTCTAAATCTTGGCTGCATGGTTGAATCACCTAGGGAGCTTTATAAATATATTGGTGCTTGAGCTTCACCCCAGACCAATTAAATCTGAATTTCTGGGATTGAGGCCCAGGCATCAATATTTTTAATAGATTTCCAAGTGGTTCTAATATGCAGACAGGATTAAGAAGCACTGCCCTGAATATGGTTTCTGTCTGATACAAAGAGCCAGCGTCAAAGGAAAGATTGCATCTAGCTGGGAGTAAGGCATCACAAAGCAGTGAGTTTTGAATGAAATGTTAATGGATGGGTAGCTTTTCAGTCATGAAACATAAAGGAAGAAAAAAAGACCACATAGATATTGAAAGCACTGGGAATCTACCGGAAATGTGTATCCAGCTGATCCCAGTACAGGAACGTAGGGTAAGATGAAATAGCATATACTGAATGCTTTGTGCCAAGCACTGGGCATTCATTTGTCAATTAGTCCTCACAATTACATTCTGAGGAAAGAACTAGTTTGTGGATGAAAAGAACACAGAATATAAGCATTTGCTTAAGATCCTACAAGTAGTTACTGGTGGACTTAATGCTAGGTCTAAGTTGGTCTGTATGCCAAAGCATTCAATCCTAACCAGGTGTGGAAGGTGGGTGGCACCTCCTGACTGCTACCTTGTTCCCTGACTTCTGTCTCCTCCAGTGGAAACTAATGAAGAATTTGTGGGCTCAGCCTAAGACTGTCTTGTTTCCTTGAGTAAGTATCAGCAGGATTGCTGTGTTTGGCTGTGCCCTACATGCCCCCACCAGGTATGGCTTAGCCTGGTTGCTCTCAGATGTGAGCTCTGATGGCTTAATCCTATGGCTAGTCCTCTGTGTACCACCTACCAAGTTCAAGAGCCAAAAGATGGAGGGACAGTCACTTTTGAGCTGCCTTGATTTCCAAGAATTATGTCTGTAAAATATTTTCTATTTATTTTGCTTCAGATTTTGGAAATGATCGCCATATTCTATTCTTAGCCACTAAAATCTGCCTTTTCCCCAAGCAGACCACAACATCTTGACCACTTCCCATCCCATCTAAAGCTCCTTTCTTCTCTCAACTGGCTTCATGCTGCTACATTGCAAGTCAGATGCAGCCAAGTTAAGTCAGAGAACAGATCGTACCCTTCAAGCTAAATACCAGAGATTTATTGTTCAATTTTCTTTAACACAACAGTGCTGGACCAAAAGGGAAATCAATAGAGATATTTTTCTAGAACCAGAAAGTGACACTAGATGGAGTTAGGAAATGTATTATCTAGAACTTTCATATTGCAGATGGAAAAAAAATGAAACTACTTTAAACTAATCTAAGCAAATAGGAAAAAAAAAGACTAATGTCCTAAATATTTATTGCTTATATCTTTAGGGAAGGTTTGATCAGAATCTAAAATCAGATTCTCTGTTTTATATCCATTATATTCATGGACTTCATTCTTTAACTCTGTGTGAGTTCCCTTTAGTTCTAAGATTATTACATCATAGTTAGTGCCAGCCATATTATGAGCAAATATTCTTATATTTTTACACTTATGCAATACTTATAATCAACACTGTGATTAGATTATCTCGGCTTTATACCCATCTCCAGATCAATCAATGCATATAGACAGATGTAATTTTGTTGACGGGATGGCATAGCTCACATGCCTATATTTGAACAGTCAACATGACCAAGGAATTCCAGTGCTTTAGGAATATAAGCAAAGATCACATGAGCCATTTCAAAGAACCTGATCTGAGATTCGAATCAGATAACTCCACAAAGGAATTTGAAAATACTAAAACCCGAGGAGACAGCAGATGCCACAGAGGCAAATACTTCAGTGGCCACTACCGTGAGTTACTTCCAAAGTCTAAATCAGGAGCAAATGACATCTCTTGTAGCATGTAGCAAAGATGAGGGCCAGAACAAGATTAGCCTTATCGGGCTACAGTTCACACATGTATCCCCATGGAGATTGCCATCTTGCTGCCAGACAAATCACATGAACTGTGAGCCTGCACATTCTTCCTCATCCCTTCTGCTAGACACCGTGGTACAGCTTGTGTTTTAGGAAGTCTATAGCAACTTCTCCATCTTCACGCTGATGAGTATGATGGGTAACTGAGTCTTAACCGTTAACCCCAATGTGTCATTTGCATAAGTATTTTAATTTCATCAGCAACCTTTTTTGTCCAAGCTCTAAGGAATTATTCATTAACTGGTCAAAATGTTCTATTTTTACACATAATTTGGCTTATCAAATAAGTAGAAAAACAATCAGTCTGGAGCCAAGAGAAGCACCTTCTTCTGTTGGGGAGACTGGTTCCAATATAGTTGATATTCCAAAGAATATCCAAAGAATATAAATTGACATGTATATGTATGTATGTATGTATATATGTATATATTTGTGTTTGGCCATCATGCTCCATAAAAAACTACTTTAACTTATTAAAGTAACAGTCATAGTACACTGACTGATACACTGGCTAAAGTCACATCAGACAATTTCATCAGATTTCTTAGCATATTACTGAACAAAGCTGGCATAAAAGGATGTAAGGCCTATGACAATGCTGTTATGTTAGATGTTAGATCTTTGAATATGGTGCTTTAACACAGACACATCAAAATAGATTCTGTATTTTAAATATTTGCAACAATCACTAAGGGTAAGAAAGGACAGTGTCCAGTTCAAATGGAGAGACATAGAATAGAGAGCATTGGTGAGTGACAAGAGCTAAAAGTGTACTGAACTCAGTTTAGAATCTTGCATACCTACCATCTCTGCTCAGTTCATCTTCTTTATTGTGACTTTTCTCTTGTTTTTCCTTCATCATCAGCAGTTTTATATTTTATTGATTACCTTTCAAGAAAATGTTTGAAGGCTATCAACTGTCTTTCTCAGTGTTAAAATAAAATATATTTCGAGAGAGAAAGGCAACAAAGTATTTAAAATTCTGGTCTTTGTAGATTGACTAACTCCAAACCATCAATCATTTTTGGCAATATGATTTGCAGAAGTTAATGGACTTCCTTTCACCTTAGCTTTTTATCCACATAATGTTAAAATAGAGAAAATAATAGTGCATGCATCTTAGGAACTTCTACACAGAGTACACATTTAACATGTGACAGTTATGATCATTAACATCATCACACAAAAGAGAATTATGTGTGTGTGTGGGAAAGTTACCATGGAGACTAAGGATGATTGATTAATCATACATATAATCCATGTAAAATATGCCATAAGAAAATGTTATTGGGACAGATTCTTAAATCATAGTCTGATAAGATTCTTCTCATTTTTAAGACCCTTGGCCCTTGCTTCAATGCAGACATAAGTAGAGAGTGCTTTAGACCATTTTATTTTGGTCAAGCAAACACAGCATGGATACTTTTATACAGAAGGAGAATGAAACTGCAATAAACTGTTCTCTCTTCACATGTATTAGCCTCAAGTCCTTGGCAGGAGCCTCTTTGTGAGCCTGTGTGCAGAGATACAGCTCCCTGCTTGCACTGCTGTACACTCTGTTGAGCTCCTCATTACAAGTGTTCTACTCATCCATCCCACCCCTCTCTAGCCCTCTTCTGGGCAGGGAGGCTGACCTTCTCCCAAGCAATTGTGGGCTTTGGTTGGTTTCTAGAATTAGAGTTTAGCAGCGATGTGTGCTTGGAGTACCCATTCCTTAGGCGCTTCCTGCCCAGATACAAGTCATGAGCTACATCTTTCCCTTTGGGAGTTCTTTCCACTGACCATGCTAACCCAGGTGTCACCTTTTGCACCTTTTGTGTCAACAGCTTTCTACATCCAAGTCCCATTCCATTGGAACTGCATTGTCACTTGCTGGTTTCTCTAAATCCTTCTTCCTTTGTCCTGGGCGCGCCATCGGTTTTCTACTGTACTTATTATCTACTCCCTATGTATAGCTTACTTGTATGCATTATGACAATGTTTTGACCAATCAACCTTTCCTCTGTTATAATACATTAAACAAACAAAAACAACAAATCTTCCTAACTAAGCAAACATGGCATTGTTCCAGGTTCTGACAAAAACCAATACTATTTCTGAAGGCACATTAACAAGAACCATGATGTTAGACTTGAATAAATTTCTACCACTATTGGAAAAATATTAATAGAAGTGCGATTGGGGTGGAAATTCACTCTTGAATTTGTGACCCTCATGCTAAACACTACATTTAAAATTATAGAAAGATACAGTACTTTCATTTCTATTTCACATGCTATATTGTGAATTTTCCTAGATGCCTATAATTTTAAATATGGTATTTTCTCCATTAAGATCATGCAGGGTACCTTTGACATCTCTTCTCTATATGTCATAGAGGTTGCAAATTATTTTTGTTTAAGGATTGGTATGAAATTTTATTCTGGGACCAAATATGTTACTCTGGAAACAGGTTCAAAGAATTCATTATTGGACTCAGATCTCATAATTGGAAACAAATTCACACATCTCAAACTCCTTAATTAGCACATGCCAGACTTCCCTTCATTTTCATTGTTGGAAGTCACTGCGTTGATATTAAGTTTTTTATTCTTCTGGAAAGCTCATCTCCTTGTAAGCTTTTTGCATGATCGCATATGCCTTCTATTACACTGAAAACATTCTGCCACAGAGCAGTGAGAGCAGAGCAGGCAAGATGATCCGTGAAACGAGGGCCAAGGGAGTTCAAATCTAAGTTAGGAGAAAACAAAAGAAAAAAAATTTTTTTCTCTTCTGGCAAGAACAGCTTTTAGTCATTTTTAACTCTGAGAGTATAAGGAGCCATGTAAGTAGTGTCTCTGGTGGGCCGGCTTACAAACTGGTAGTAGTGTCATGCGCTTCCTGCTCTTCTCACAGGGAAGTGGGCTGCATGGGAGTGCAGAGTCCTACACTAAATCCATGCAGTTTCCTACTAAGTCAAAATGCCCCAGGATTCATTAAGTGGTACTGAAAAATAGAGATGTCTCTTTAAATGTATAACTAAAATGTGTTCCAGCAAAGTGTGATGGCTCATGCCTGCAACTCCAACACTCAGGAGGCATAGGCAGTACTTGCAGTAACATATCTTTGTCTAGGAATGTGTTAAATAGTTTTAAAGCATCATCAAGAGTGTAACTACTCTTTTTCTAGATCCTTTATTGTCAAGACCCTAATCTTGCTATTCAAAGAATGGTCTGTGGAGTAGGGTGTTGACATCACTTGGGAGTTAGATAGAAACACAGAATACTAGTCCCTGTGGAGAGCTTCTGAACCAGAATGTGCATTTTATCTAGATCACCAGATGACCTGGGTTTATCCATGTTTGTTTAAGAAGCTAACATGCCTTACATATTTCAGACATTTGAATCATAGAGGTATTTTCACATATCATCTGACCCTGCATCCTTCCTTCCCTTTGTACTGCACTGTTCTCATATCACAGTATGTCAGTTGGGTTACATTGAACAAGTTTAGAAACTGGTCTTCATGAGATAATGTAAACAGTTGACATCAGGGTTTTTTCTAGAATCATGAATACATTAATATACATTTTGATTCTAGGGAGACATAGTGATATTATGAAACAGGATTACAATACAGCTGAATGTGGTGCAAGATTTTCCCTACGTTATTTATAAATAGTGTGTCTGTCTGAGTCCATTCTGGGTAGTGCCTTGGACTGGATGCTTAACCAGCAGCAGGAACTTCTTTCTTGACATTGCAGAAGTTGAGAACTCCACAATGAAGGTGCTATAAGAGTCTATGTTTGGTGAGGACTCTGTGGAACAGGCTGTTGGCATCCCCTGGAGTGATGTTTGGTGAGGGCTCTCTGCTTCTAAGACATGTCTTCACCCGGCAGAAGAGTGAAGGAAAAGAGGCACAGCAGACTCCCTCGGTTCAATCCTAAGGTCACCATTCTCACTTATGAATTCTCAGGACTTAACTCATTTCTCAAATCGTCACCATTGCACTGAGGATAAATTAAATTTCAGCAACAGAGAGAAGAACAAGTATTCAAACCACAGCAGCACCCTTTGATTTGGGGGGTAGTGCTCAATTTTAATAATTTCATTTAAGAGACTAGTATTCTTTAACTTTTCACTTCTTTATTTGGCAGTCATTGGCATTTTACTCTAATATCCTATTGTTTGCTCTTTAAAACTGGAATGTAACTACTGCTGTGCTGCTTATAAAAGATGTCCAAAATACAATGACTCCTTCATTCCCTTCCTCGATGTTTTTCTGACATAGAAGAGTGAGCCAATACCAAGAACAGTGAGTGTTGGAGATGTTCTCTCACAGGTTAGCTGACTCTAGGCTCATAGAAGCTGGAAGAAGACACAACACTCTTGTGTGAGAGTCTAATGTCTTTATCACTCACTCTGTAGCAAGCGGCATCTTGTTGACCCTCAAGTCCTTTTGCTATGGCATATCTGTAGAAGGCTGCTCATGGAGTGAGTTTAAATTAGACCTGAGGATGCTTGAACATAGAGCACTCAAATCTGCCCTTGGCCCTGAAAGAAGACATTATCTTTATTTTACTGCAAATAAACAAATCTCTCCTTTACTTCTAAGGGAGATTTTTCTTTCAGGGTTGTTCACTATATAGATGTCCTTGGAGAGAGAGTCTTGGACCAAGGCATTTAATGTTTGTGCTCACAGAGTGTGCAGTAAAATGAGGAGCCAGCGGTGTTTGTATATTACTTTTGTGACATATCAGAAAGGTGTCCTTCTGCATGGCTGTTTGGGAAATTCAGGCTGATGAAGCTTTATTTTGTTCAACTCCGGGCTTCTAAAATAACTCTGAGTCTGTGGTGGTGAAGGGGTTGTCCTTTTAGACAGCAGGAAGGGCCAGAGTTTGGAGGAATGCATATGAGAGATTTTTATGAGCCACAGTGCACACACTCTTGCATCCCTTCCCCAAAGAGTGAACGTAAGTGTGCACTTTGATACAAAGCAAAACATAGCCCAGTTTATATGCATAGGAAGAAGAGAGTATAGCCTTTGGAGGAGACCCAGCAGTCACTACCACATTGCCAGTTGTGATAGTGTGAAGAGACAGCATGACCAAGGCAACTTACAGAGTGTTATTTGGGGGCTTGCTTGCAGGTTCAGAGGGTTAGTCCATTATCATCATGGCAGGGAGTATGGTGGCAGGCAGATGGGTATGATGCAGAAGATGTTGCTGAGAGCTACATCCTGATCTGCAAGCAACAGTTAGAAAGTAAGACTGGGCCTGGTCTGAGCTTTTGAAATCATATAGCCGACTCCCAGTGACACACCTCCTCCAAAAAGGTCAGACCTAATCCTTCCCAAACAGTTCCACTTACTGGGAATGAAGCATCCAAACATAAGCCTCCTGGGGCCATTTTCATTCAAATTGCCACATATGGGAAACACTATTATACTGTGAAATGCAGCTATGGATATTCCAGTCAAGTATTATCAAGGTAACAGTGGTGTAAGACTCCATGATATTTAGGTGATTGGCTTTTTATTGTGAGAGATGCCATGGCTAACTTACAATATAGCATTTACATATGGATTCTAGGCAGTTTACAAGTGTTGCCAACTTGAATCATATAGCACAGACTTTAACAGCTTTCAGATTCTTTACAATTAGCTTATGGCAAGTTTCTCCTTACAGTTTATCTAACTAACCTTTTAAAGTATGCCTTATGCGTTATTTCTCAAAAAAATTCTGTTTGATGCCTTTAGGTTAATAGGTTTTATTATGTTAAAGACTAAGCTTTATTTCAAGCCTCAAAACAGATTGGGACATTTTTAAGAATGTTTTGACTTATCAAAGCATTTTACATTTACTTTAAAAAATTCCATTCCCTAGAGAAGTCCATAATGTACTCAGTGCAAATTGAACATCAGAAATCTAATGCAGTCAAATGACAGAACAAAGCTCAAAGAAATTGTGGAGGCTTTGCTCTTTAAAAGAAAAATCTGTTTTTGTGTTACATTATGTGAAGGATTATAGAAATATCTGTAAGCTACACATCACCCATGTGCAAAATTATTGTTTGTGCAAAGACATATATAATAAAGTTTATTGAAAAAGGGTTCAGTTTAAAGTCATAGTGCATGGGAAACAAAAGCACAGTGTGGCATGTTGCTAAGAGGTTTAGATTGTGAGCCTCAAGACCCAGGATCTAACTGTGGTGGTACCTAAATTATACAGTCTAAAGATTTGAATTTCATTTTGTGCTCAACAAAGCATGTTTTAACAATGACATTTATTGAGCACGTACCAGATGCTTGACACAATGATGTCATTTCTGTTTCCAGTACCTCAAAGAAGTAATAGTTTATATCCTCTTCATCACCCCATGCCTCAAACCTATTCTCCATATTAAAGACAGGTCTATCTGGACATCCTGGAGACTCTCAGGTGTGGCCTGTCTCATTTCTATAACTCTCTCTAGCTTCAGTGCCAGTCCACAGTGCTGACCAGGTAGGCGCAGGAGCTGTGGAAGTACTACAAACACTCTGCTACATTACTTCTGAGAGTTTTTCTATCTTATAATGGCAACAAGAGACTATGCAGACCCGCAGTTTCCCTGTAGTTCACATGTGCTCAGCTTGACTTATTTTCTAAGCCTCTTATTTTTATCATCTCTTATGATTTCATTAAGATGCTGGCTTAGGATGATCTGTCCCTGAACCTACCTGAGAGGTCCCTGGTGCGTCTGGTGACATGCCTAACTTAAAACTGCACATCAGACACTTCCTATTACTGTGTCATTTTTAAGACGCAGAACAGCTTTCAGTTCTTGTTTGTGCTTCTTGACACCAGTGCAACCTCCCATGGAAACAATCTCAATGGTACTGTGCTTTGTTTTTAATTTACTTATAAGCATGTGCAAATTGTTTATGCTTCTATGGTCAAAACTGTGTAAAGATTGAAATATTTATTTCTCCATTGTATACTACTTTTTCTTCTCAACAATGTATAATTCTTAACTACTCAGCTATTAAAAACAAGGAATTCCCGAAATTTGTGGATAAATGGATTGAGCTAGAAATGATCATAATGAGTGAGTTAACCCAGAAGCAGAAAGAATCAAATGGTATATACTCACTTATATCTGCATACTAGCCCAAGGGACATGTCCCACGAAAGCCTTCACTTACCAGGAAACTGGGACAGAGGGGAAGGCATCCTATTGGGACTCTAAATGAGAGACGCATGGGATGTCTGATTTTTAAATTTTGTTTTATTTCTTAGTTACCATTAGATTCCCCCCCCCATGTGTGTGTGTGTGTGTGTGTGTGTGTGTGTGTCTGTGTGTATTTTTGTGTGTGTTTAACCCTTTGGTAAATGTCATTATATTACAAAAATACATGTTTTTTACTTTTTAACATCTTTGAAATTGGTATGTATCCCCAATTATAATTCTTAGAAATTATTAAAAGATAAAGTGCGCATTTTCAGCAGTCCATGGCTTATTGGAGTTACCCTGACAAAGCTAACACAATCCTAACCAATGAGGAGTCTGAGCACAAGAGAGCTGTTGGCATCTCCAAGACCCTGATTGCTACTGAATGACTTTGACAGGGCTCGTCTCTAGGAGAGCAGAACCCAGAACACTCTTGCCGTGAACACCACACCTCGTGGTAAGGAAAGATGAAGATGCTAAGGAAAGGTGTAAATTAGTTGAGATAGTCCTTGGCCCAAAGCCACTGTGCTGCTACCTGGCAGCCTGACAGCCTGAGATTCAAATCCCTCCCACCACCCTGGTATTCTTTCTTTTTCTTTTTTTCTTTTTCAGTTTTTCAAGACAGGGTTTCTCTGTGTGGCCTTGGTCCTGGACTTACTTTATAGATCAGGCTGGCCTTGAACTCTCCGTTTGCCTCTGTCTCCCTGAGTGCTGCGATTATGTGCACCACCACACCCAGATTCTCTTTGTATTCTAATACACTGCTTCACTTCTTCTTCTCCTCCTCTTCTTCCTCTTCTTCTTCTTCCTCTTCACCTCCTTCTCTTCCTTTTTCTCCATTTTTTGAGATACACAGGGTTTCTCTTTGTGTCCCTCACTGTCCTGGATCTCACTCTGTAGACCAGGCTGCCCTCAAATTCAAAATCCATCTACCTCTGTGAGTGTTAGAATTAAAACCACTTACAGCCATGCCTGGTTTGATAATGCACTACTTTATTCCATGACCTTGAGTAGTATTTGGCTATACCATCTTAAATACAGGAATTTGGCCTTAGGATTTTCTGAGATAGCTGATATCTCTAGTATTTTGATCAGAAACACAACCAAGTTGTATTTTTATTTGTTTAAATATTTCAAGTATTTACTTTCTTACATATGATGTGCAGGTAACATGAACATGTGGCAAAAACTGTAAAAGTAGCAAAGTAGATACACAGAAAAGTAATGCTTCCATCCTGTGTTCCAGCAGCTGCTCAATAGCATTGCCCGGAGGTAAGCACTGCTGATCCTTCTGCGTGTTCTAGAGAATTCTATGTACACTACAGTCGAACCCTTAACTATCTCCTACATGGAACATATATTAAAACATCACACTGTAACCATGAATATGCATAATTACTGTCAATCACTGTCAATTAAAAGTAAAAAGAGAGTTGGGCGTGGTGGTGCACACCTTTAATCCTAGCACTTGGGAGGCAAAGGCAGGTGGATCTGTGAGTTCAAGGCCAGCCGGATTTATAAAAAACGAGTCTAGGACATTCAAGGCTACACAGAGAGACTCTGTCTGAGGGGAGGGAGGGGGAAGTAAAAAGAGGAAGCCGGTGTGGTGGTGCATGCCTTTAATCCCAGCACTTGGGAGACAGAGGCATGGGGATCTCTATGAGTTCGAGGCCAGCTTGGTCTACAGAATGAGTTGAGGACAATCAAGGCTATACAGAGAAACCCTGTCTTGAAAAAACAAAACAAAACAAAAACAAAAAAGTAAAAAGAAAAATTCAACACACACACACACACACACACACACACACACACACACACACACACAAAGGAAGGTTCAGGAGGATTCTCTCCCTTTGTACATCTGAAAGTAGACAACATCAACAGCCATGTGATGACACTTAAAAGATGCAGAGTGAGAAGCAGGGCTGGACAGGACATTTTCAGCCTGTGGACATGTTTATGAAAAATTGCAAAGACTCAAGAACAGTGGAGTTGCTCCCTTGAACTAGCATGTGCCACCTGCGGCACATGTAAGTCTGGGAGGCTGAGTGGGGCTCACTGGAGAAGGCATTACAGGCAGATGGTGTGCCCAGGTCCCACCCTTTCCCGCCTTGTATTTCCTTCCAAACCCAGATTAGAGGAAGTACCAGAGCTAATGCCAATTCAGCGTCTGGACCTTCAGGGCCAGAACGAGAAACTGCAGCTCAAGGCATTGAAAGGATGAAAAGGTATTGGCAAAAAGGAAACCTGGAAGGCCAGGAAGGGCCAGTCAGCGCACATCACGCTTAGATGTTGCAGGCAGTTTGGGTGATGGAAAGAGCTAGCCAGCTTCAGCCACTTTAGATTGCTTGTCTCCGGGAAGTCTCGGCTGTGGAAAGAAGAGGAACTGTGGAGGAGATGGGCTTTCTCTCTGGACAGCAAGTGGAAGTCAGGCTGTTTCCGGTTTACTAGTTGCCATAGGGAAGAAAGAGAGCAGCTTGCTTAATTCTCTAATTTTTAGACAGTTTGCAGTTTTGTGGCAACCATACCATCCTGCCAGGTTACTGGGAGGATAAGGTGGACTATATTAGGGCAGTGGTTTTCAAAGGCTGAGCCAAGGACCAGCAGCATAGACTCCCAAGGGATCTTGTTAAAAATGCAAATTATTGGCCACATCCCTGGCCATCAGCACAATTGCAGCCACCCAGTCTGTGGATTGATAAGCCTCCCAGTGGGTAACTGCTGGATAAAATGGAGGAACTCAGCCACTGGACAGCCTCTGGCAGAGTCCATGTGTGCAGGTGGTAACTGCCTTTCTCAGAGAGCTCCTTCTTCTTTCAGGCTTTCAGTTCTGTCTCCATTCTCTAATCTCGTAAATTAGCATACTGCCTTCCTTTGACTTCTCTGTTGGGGAGGGAAAGGGACCGAGACAAAACCCTGGGGAGAAGCCAGGCTGTCACAGCCAGACTCATACTCCAGAGACCTTGACACTCATTTCCTGAGGCTTTCTCAGTTTCCAGGATTCCGGTTTTTAGAAAAGATTCTCTCTAGGTTCACCAGCTTCTGGTGACCCCAAAGAGACAGAGGAGAAGAGAACGCACAAGAAAATTCTTGCTCTGTCAGGCACATTCCGTTTGGCTCTGTAGCTCTGCTAGGCTCTCTAATTGGTTCTTACTGCAGCAGGCTGTCTTCCTAAATAAAAAATCTCAGACCTCCTCTCTTCTACGAAAATGCTCTCTAGCCTTTTAGACTGAGTCCAGTTTTGAGTATACCTCAGTGGTATAGTGTTTATCTGGCATGTTCAAAGCCTTGGGTTCAAACCTGGAAGGGAGGGAGGGAGGGAGGGAGGGAAGGAGGAAGGGAGAGAGGGAAGGAGGGACGGACGGACGGAGGGAGGGGATGAGATTAGGTTTAGTTCTTTAGCACAGCACTCTTGTCAAGCTGGTCCCAAAGGACTCCCTTAGCTTCATCTCCCATTTCCTGCTTAACTCCTGCTCTCCTTCAACCCTGACCTCCTCTTCTCACTGCTAATACACACAGGTCTAGAGGCTCACAGGCACATGCCAGTGGTGAGCAAGACCAAGCTTGCCAGATGTTATCCTGGAGCTGATCACCAGGGAAATAGTGTTTCAGCCAAAAGGAGCACTGGTGTAAAACAACGTGGTGGACAGTGAGGGCTGTGGACTTTTCCTTACAGTTTTATGTACCTGATGAAGTGTCAAGACATGTGTGGGGTAAGGTGCTAGCTCAGCTGGGTCTTTAATCCCTTGATCCCTAATGTAAAATGGCAGAGTGCTGCCAATAGACCAGGTGCCACCACCGGTGATTCTGCCTGTTCCCATCTGTGTCTTAGCTCTACGATGGAATCTTATGCCAAGTTTTTACCCAGACCTGAATCAAGGTAATCACAGTCAGGGACTTAGGGCTTCCACTCTAAGTCACCACAGCTGGAATCTAGAGCCATCACCCGGTTCCCATCTATACTATCCCAGACTCTTTACTGCCTCCATAAAGATCATAGCTAGCCTACAAACGTGGCTGACAGCTGTGACTGCAACCCAAACGGCCTTGATTAAGAAGAATTATTTACCTGACCTTAAGAGATTTTTTTTCCTTATAATTGTATCCTAATTGTTTGTTATTATTTATTCCTTAACTGCTCTGACTAGAGATATTCTGAGATTTGCAGTTGTTTATTTTGTAGCTCCTTTTGACAAATTCTTGGTGGAGAGCTTCCTCTGCACAGCTGGTATCAATATCCATAAAAGGCCATTTGAGCAATTTGTCAGCTCTCTAAGTATCAATTTCCTGGAGTGAGTGTCTTCAGTGGCCTCCACTTATGTCTGAAATATATTTATGAATGTTTTTGCTTCTGAATTATTTTTGGAAGATATGTAGGGAAAAGAAACTTGAAAAAATAGGATTTTTAAAAAAAGATAGAATAGTATCCTCTTTCAGGATCTGAGTCACAAACCTTAAATCCGGAAATCCTGGTGGCATACTATATACTAGACTTGTTTGGAATGACTACACAACAGCAAACGAGTGCTAATAGCAACACAAAGAGCTGTGTATTTGAGAATGCACCTACCTTTCAAGAGTTTCCACTTTTTAAAAGGAGGAAAAGGACCGCTACATTTTTTTTTAAACTTCCATTAAAACATTATCAGTGTTGAGATGTACTTTAAATTAGAAAACATGAATCTGTTCCAGCCTGTTTGATTTCTTAAACTTTCGTGTACCACTAAGGGAAATGTTACAGTTATTGTCCAGTCCAAGAGAAACCCAGGACAATTCTCACTCAATACCCGTGGCTCCTCCCAGCCCCTCTCACTCTGTCCCCTACCCTAAACCTCTCTAGCCCAGTGACTGGGCTTCGCTTCCCTTCCCCCGACCTTCTGATTTCTATATGAACTAGCCATTCTGACCACGCACTCTTTTGGTTTTGGCTCGATCTTGGCTCCTGGTTAGTGGTCCTCTCTCGGTCAGCTTGCTCTTGCTCCTCTTCCTCTCTTGCTCTCCCCACCTTACCTCTCATAGCCTGGTTCAGTCTGGACCCTTCCAGATACCTCTGGCTGAACTCTCCCTCATATCTACAATTAAAAAAAAAAAAACCCTTCTCCTCAACCCTACCTTGGAGCAGTCACATCCTCATTTTCAATCAGTTATATTCCCAGAATAAACAGAGTTTGCTATGGAGGAGTGAGAAAAAAAGAGTCAGTGGATGAATGACTTGAGATATTATTCAACCAGACCTATCATCCTAAAAATCTTGCCAGTGAATTTTACCCTGTCGCATTATGTGCTGCTTATCTTGGAACACACTCTCTTTCTCTTAATATTTTTACTGATATAGCAGAATAATAAAGACCAATATTTATAATTTACAAAAATGTATTGATTGATAGTTCTGGTGACTGGAAAGTCCAAAATCACATGATCGCAACTTGACCAGGGCCTAGATTGTGATCATTTAATGGTAGGGCAAAGAAGTAGAGAGGGAGACCTGCCCTTTTCCAAGGAAGCCACTCCTTTAATAAAGCACTAACTACCCAGGGAGGGCAGTGCCCTGTGACCCAGACATCTCACATTAGGCATGCCTTCCAACAGCTGCACTGAGAATCAACTTTCAACCTATGAACTTTAATGAATACATTCAAATCGCAGCAGTGTTTCACCAACAATCAGCTAACGTGATTCCTGTCTGTGAATACTTACCTTATAAAGCAGTACATGTGCAAAAATAGCTCAAGGTTCTAGAGATCCATTGCTACTCAGGTTATAAGAACGCAAGGCCTCACATTTGACCATGTCCCCTGGAGGGGGAGACCTGGTGGCACTCAGAGGAAGGACAGCAGGTTACCGAGAAGAGAAGAGACTTGATACCCTATGAGCATATACGGGGGAGGTAATCCCCCTCAGGAACAGTCATAGGGGAGGGGAATAAGGGGAAAAGGGGAGGGAGGGAAGAATGGGAGGACACAGGGATGTGATAACCATTGAGATTTAACAAGAATAAATTAATAATAACAAAAAAAAGAACGCAAGGCTGAGAGCAACCAAATGCCAACCATAAAACTAGTTACTCCCACACAGCAGAATTTTATTCAGAATGGGCATTGCTGCCTATCAGGTGAATGGTAGAAGAATATATTTTAGTTTGTTTGTTTTGGAATGGTCTCAAGCTCATGGGAAATTTTCAAACGCAATGAAAAGCACATTTCCCCCCTTGAGTTACTTGAGAGCACATTCCTGCTACAGTGTTCTCTCACCTCCGAATACTTTGGTGTGTATTTTCTTTCAAAAAGGCATCTCCTATAAAACACCGGGACACACACATGAATATCACCCTCAGGAAATTGTACCAGCACATTCTTCCCATATAATCTCTCAACCCCTGGCGAGTTTTGTTATTTTGCTACTGTTTTTTCTTAGGGCAGGCGAGGCATGCAGCTGCCATTGAGTTTCAAGCTCCTTGCTCAGGCTTGTTGCCAAGCCTGTCTTCCTAACCTGGATGACCTTCACACTTAAGAGGACCGAGACCCGGCAATTTGTGGCTTGCCCCTCATTTAGGCTTGATTAGATGCAGGCTATTCACATTTGGCAAATCGTCTTCTCTTTGCAGTCTACCCAGCAGCACATGACTTCAATTTGTCTCGTTACTGGTGAGGTTAACCATGACCCCATGATTAAGGTGGTATCTGCTAAGTGTCTATGCTTTGAGGTTGTTCTTGTCTTCTTTGTAATTGGCAAATATTACTAGAAGGAAACTAAGTAACATTGCAGAGTTGCCTGAGGAAGGTCCCCTTCAATACCACAGATACATGTATATACACACTTCCACTTACATATACACACACATATATATATTATGTGACCTATCCTTTGTGCTTTTTGGGATCCTGGTTTTCTTAATTTCACATATAGTATTAAAGACATTATTCACCATATTTCTTCTTTCTTTTTTTAAAGATTTATTTATTTATTACATATATAGTGTTCTGCCTGCACACCAGAAGAGGGCACTATATCTCATTATAGATAGTTGTGAGCCAACATGTAGTTGCTGGGAATTGAACTCAGGATGTCTGGAAGAGCAGACAGTGCTCTTAACTGCTGAGCCATCTTTCCATCCCCTTACCCCATTTCTTAATTTTCTTATTTCATGTAATTTTTCCACTTAATGTTTTAATATCTATGACCTTAAAAGTACTTATTTAAACAAAAGTACATGGTATGTTTTGGATAAAGTCCCACATGTTGGTTCCCAACCCATGTGTTATTAGGAAGCCATGGAAACTTTACAAAGTGAGGCCACCGATTAGTCCCTGGGCCGAGAAGAGAGTGCGCTGTAGAAGATCCTTGGGGACCCAGTCCTTCTGCACTTTTGATCCCAGGATGCCACAGGGTGAGCAGTGGGGGCCGCCACCACAATCCTTATTGCAACATGCCTCACCTCAGAGCCAAAGCACCATGGCCCCCTCAGCATGCAGTAGAACCCCCGAAGCTGTAGCCAGAGTGACTGCCTCCTCCTGACTTCACTGGAGGAGGTCAAACCATGTGTTTGTTAAGAGTGGAGAAAGCTGGCTAAAACACTAACTAATTGAACAGTAGTGTGGGTTGTAAGAAGAGATACATACTGCAGCTAGCACAACTCTGAGTTCTCACAGAGTACAAACTGCTAGCAGTGGATACAGGAAACACAGTTCTCCAGGGGGTTTTAGGTGCTGTTGGCTGACACCCATATAGTAATTACTTCGGATTTCTTCCCTCCTGAAGGAATCTTGTTTGGCTCCAGGAGTGGAGGTCAAAGACCCCTGGGTCTCTTGGAGGGTGAGACTTACCTTAAGCACCTGGGACTGATTGGCTTAGAATCTGTCATGCGATGCAGTGTAACAGGAGGAATGACAAGAAGGGCTTTCTCTCCTGAATAATGATGGAGAAATGCTGAAGAAATAGATCTTTTCACCCATCCACACCCCTTCCTAGGTAGATAGTACCTAAAATTGCAGTAGTGATTTTATAGAGGTGACTGCAGAAAGCTCTCCTACTTATTGTTATTGTTGTTATTGTTATTATTATTATTATTATTATTATTATTATTATTATTATTATTATTATTATTATTATTATTTACTTTTCATCCTGGTTATAGCCCCCCTCATCTTCTCATCCCTTTCTCCTTCCCCCTTCCCCTAGTCCTCAGAAAGGGGAAACACTTCTCCCCTAACATCTGACCTCAGCATATCAAATCTCAGTATACTCTTCATCTGTGGCCTGGCAAGGCCTCCTCTCCAGGAGGAAGTGATCAATGAGTGGGCACCGGAGTCTATGTCAGAGGTAGCTCCTACTTCCTATATTATGGGACCCACAAGAGAACTGTGCTGCCTATGGACTACATCTGAGCAGGGCGTCTAGGTCCTCACCATGCCTGGTCCTGTTTGGTGCATCAGTCCCTGAAGCACTCCCCGACCCTTGTTCAGATTTGTTGGCACCACTGGTCTCATTGTGGAGTTCCTGTCCCCTCCAGGTCCTTCTATGCCCCCAACTCTTCCATAAGACTCCATGTGGTCCACCCCAAAGTTTGGCTGTGAGACTTAACTTCTGCTTTGATCCCCTGTTGGGTGGAGTCTTTCAGAAGACCTCTATGGTAGGCTCCAGTCCTGTTCCTTCTCTTCAACTGCTTCCAATGTCTATTCTATTTGCCCTTCTGAATGAGAGTTAAGCATTCTTCCTAGTGTCCTCCTTGGTACTTAGCTTCTTTAAGTCTGTGTATTGTAGTGTGGTTATTCTGTCTTATGTGGCTAACATTCATTTATAAGTGAATATATCCCATGCATGTCTTTCTAGGTCTGGGTTACCTCACAGGTTGATCATTTCTACTTATGTCCATTTGCCTGCAAATTTCAAGATTTCTTTGTTTTTGATAGCTGAATAGTATTCCATTGTATAAATGTACCACAGTTTCTTTATCCATTCTTCGGTTGAGGGACATCTAGGTTGTTTCCAGATTCTGGCTATTATGAACAAGGCTGCTATGAACATGTCCTTGTTGTATGGTGGAGCCTCTTTTGGGTATATGCCCAGGAGTGGAATAGCTGAGCCTTGAGGTAGAACTATTCCCAATTTTCTGAGAAAGTGCCACTTTGATTTCCAAAGTGGTTATACAAGTTGCACTCCCACCAGCAATGGAGGAGTTTTCCCCTTTCTCCATACTTGTCACTTGAAGTTTTGATCTTAGCCATTTTGAAAGGTGTAAGGTTTCCACCTTTCAAAGTTGTTTTGATTTGCATTTCTCTGATGACTAGGGATGTTGAACAATTTTTTTAAGTGTTTCCCAGCCATTCCATATTTTCTGTTGAGAATTCTGTTTGGTTCTGTACCATGTTTTTAATTAAATTATTTGGTTTGGTAGTATTTAATTTCTTCAGTTCTTTATATATTTTGGATATTACCCCTTTGTCAGATGTAAGGTTGGTGAAGGAAGATCTTTTCTGTCTGTAGGCTGTTGCTTTGTTCTGTTGACAGTGTCCTTTGCCTTACAAAAGCTTTTCAGTTTAATGAAATCCCATTTATTAATTGTTGATCTTAGAGTCTGAGCTGTTGGTGTTCTGTTCAGGACGTTGTCTCCTGTGCCAATGAGCTCAAGGCTCTTCCCCATTATTTTTCTAACAGATTTAGTGTGTCTGGTTTTATGTTGAGGTCTTTAATCCACTTGAACTTTAGTTTTGTGCTGGTTGATAAATAAGAGTCTATTTGCATTTTTCTCCAAGTAGACATCCAGTTAGACCAGTACCAATTGTTGAAGATACTAGACTTGTATGAAAAAACTTCAAGTCTCTGAAGAAAGACATTGCAAAAGGTATCAGAAGATGGGAAGATCTCCCATGCTCATGGGTCAGTAGGATTAATAGTAAAAATGGCCAAACACAGTCTACAGGTTCAATGCAATTCCCATTAAGATGCCAACACAATTCTTAACAGACCTTTAAAGAACAAGTCTCAACCTCAAATGGAAAAGCAAAACAACTCTGAATAACTAAGATAACCCTATACAATAAAAGATTGTCTAGAAGTATCTCCATCCCTGATCTCAAGCTGTACTATAGAGCAACAGTAATAAAAACTGTATGGTACTGGCATAGAAACACACAAGTGGATCAATGGAATTGAAAATGCAGAAATAAACCCACATACTGATGAACACTTGATTTTTGACAAAGAAGCCAAAATCATACAATGGAAAAAAGATGGCTCTCCTACTTTGGACAATGACAGCAAGAGAAATCCAGACCCAGGTTTCCAAGTCACTATGGACTACAGAATCAGAGGCAGAAAATGCCCACCTCAGGACTACTAAGGTGAGAATAAAGTGCCTATTTCTTTGAATCTGTAAGTCAGATTTTTTTTATCTGCAGTCCAAAAGAGCCAGGAAAACATAAACAGAAGGAACATTGTACAGACCAATCAGGTTATATTTAAGAATATCTATGCATATAAACATTATATTAGTAACAACAATTAATGGAAACAAAGGCCATGAATCTGAAAGAGAGAGAGTAAAGAGGAGCTCATGGGGAAGCTTTGGAGTTAAAAGTGCAACTTTTTTAGCTGAAAGTCCAACCAAAGGAAGGACCAGATTCTACAGTGCCAGTCTCCAAAAGGGAGATCACTGTGATTGTCACATCCATCACTGCAGGGCGAGGATGGAGGAGTGTCTTCTAAGCAAGGCCTTTCTCCTGAATGTCAACCAGGTAAGTGAAAGAATAGAACAGTGTTTGCAGGTGACAGTTTCTTACTTGCAAAACAAAACAAAACAAAACAAAACAAAAAAACCCTAAGAACACACACACACACACACACATACAAACACACACACACACACACACACACACGCGCGTGCGCGCTCGCACGCACATGCATGCCTAAATACCAGAGGAGCAAGGCAGGGAAGGGCACAAAGGTTGGGCAACAGTATAGGAAGGAGGAATGAGAACCAAATAGTAAACAGAAAAGCCAACTTGTTATAGAAATTAAAATTTTTGTTTGCAAAATAATTTTTGATACAACTGTTTCAGTTCTCCTCATGCCATTTTGTAATTTGGAGTTTGATCACTTAAATCTTAAGTCTTAATTCCTTTACCCAGGGGAGGAGTTTTCTTATGAAACTTTTCCTCTTTTAGAACTTCAGAGTTCTCTAATGCAGAGCTCAGTTGTATCATCAAATGCAAGGTTATATGATCCAATTCATAATCTAAATCATTGCAGTTAAATTATTCCCACTTGAAAATTTCTTCTACACAGTTTATGTGACTTATTGGTAGTGCACTTGGAAGCAGGCTGGGAACAGGTTAGATGTTAGGATTTGAACTGATTCCCTCGACAAAACCCTAAAGCTGCCCTCCCCTCACTTCCTGCCATTGCTGACACCCTTCACTCTTCTATTCTCTGTAGAAAATAAATAGGTAACTTATTAGGCTCCTGCTCCACCTGCACTGATCTCCATGAGAATGGGGGATCTTTGCTTAAAAAAAAAAAAAAAAAAAAAAGGCTTCTGAATAGTTTTCGTTAGCTTTAAAGAAGTAGCTTTCATTATGTTGTCTTCTTCCTCTCCTCCTCCTCCTCTGGTTTTTTTTGAGATAGGATTTCTCTGTGTATCCTTGGCTGTTTTGGACTTGCCTTGTAGACCAGGCTGGCCTCGAACTCACAGAGACCCGTCTGCCTCTGCCTCCCTGGGTGCTGGGATCACAGGCCTGATCACTGTGACATTTTCAAGCAATTCCTATCTGTTGTTTCTCTCCCTGTTCCCCTTCCTGCCTGGTGACATTCTACTCCCAGTAGCCTCCTTTCTACTTTCACATGGGACCTTCCCCAATGCCAGGTCTTGCTCCCTTCTCATGGTTTCCTAGTCTAACCCTAGAGTGGGACTCTTTGCCGACTTCACAGCATATTCATGAAGGACTTGGCACAAAGAACGCCTTCTATAAATGTTTGCTGAGTGAGTGAGTACAGTAATGGTAGTGCACCGGACCTGTTCAAACACCTGAACAAGCTTCTATCGACGTGTGCGAGAAGAGTGGGGTGAATGACAGCAGCTTGTCAATATAACATTTGAAATCTTGTGTGGTCAGGAAAACGCACGTAATCGTAGTTTGTTTTCCCCCCGGCTCATCTTTTATTGCAGAAACGGACAGAGTAAAAGTAGAGCATCTTAAAAATGCAATAGTAGAAAGCAAATAGATACTTATTAGAAACACATTTGCATCTTCACTGGAGCTAATTCAAGTGCCCCTGTGCGCCTAGGACATGTGGCTCTGAAAATGTGTAACTTAAAGGTTTTATGTTTAAACCGAAGGCCTCCAGAGCTTCCACTCCTTGAACAGAGGTGGGAAATCTAAAGGATTTATGAAAGGTGAAGAAACTGTCGGGGGGGGGGGGGTTAGGTGGGGGGCGGGGGTAAGTCTGGTAGTCTGTAAGCCCTGTTGGTGTAAGAGGGACATACTGGCCTGGATTTGGAACTCACCTTTTGGAGCTCACCTTTTATTTATTCTGTGGCCTTTGATAACTGACTGGTCTTGCTGAAACCCAGGTCTCCCACTTAGTAAAATGAACATAATTATAGTACCTACTTCATAGAGTTACTTATGGTGAGATACACTGTGAGCCACCAGCACACTGCCTCACCCCACTCTCAGCAGTCTTGGTTTCTACCTAGATTCCTAGATTCAATTGCTTTATCTTCCCAACTCCGTATTTAGTTTATTTCAGGAGAAACTACTTAAATTCCTCAAACACAGCTGTTTTGAAGAGAAGGCTATGACAGAACTGCTTATTCCAATTCATAACTCAGATAAATATTGAGACCAAGATTTCTTTCTTTGCTTTTTTCTTTTTTTGTTTTTTGTTTTTGTTTTTGTTTTTCAAGACAAAGTTTCTTTGTGTAGCCTTGGCTGTCCTGGACTTCTTCTGTAGACCAGGCTGGTCTTGAACTCAGTGATCAGCCTGCCTCTGCCTCACTGACTGCTAGGATTAAAGGCATGCACCACCATGCCTAGGTAAGATTTATTTTCTTAATAAGAGGGTTAGGAAATAGCTTCACAGTTAAACCATGAAACATAATAAGAATTGGAGAAGATTATAGAGGAAGATGTTAGTTTGCATATTAAATCTTGCCCCTTCTGGAGAACCACTTCTAACAATGCTGTTCTTCTCTTCCACATTTAAACCCAGATGCTAGTGGGAGGGAAAAATCTCATCCACAATATCTCAAGCTAGTACTAGGTCTTGTCTAAGAATTTTCTAGAAATTTGAAAATCTCTCATTTTATCACACAGGGAAGATATATGTGCCACACTGGGAAGGTTTATAAAACCTCAGGCAGAGCATTTAGAAGGTGGCCTCACTAAGAAATATTAGAAAAGGACGCATCTGCCAAAATAATTCTCTGAGGAACTAGGAATCAATACACTGAAATAGAGAAAAGTGCATATAAATTTGCAACTCAAAATTTGAGATTCATCTCTTGGGAGATAAAGCAGTGTGAAATAGACAAGTATTTTTTTTATCTTGTTTTAGTTTTCTATAACCCTGAATTATTTTTTGGTCAACTCTCTGAGCCATTGTTTCTCATGTGTGTTCACATCTTTTAAAATCATGTTTTCTTGCTCTTTTATTCAGTACTGGCAAAAAATTAAGGTTATGCACCCATTCTTACTTTGAAATGATTTTTAACTTTAAAACTTGATTTTAAAACGAATGGAACCACAGACCACTGGCATAACATATGTCTTTGTTTTCTGTTGCTATAACCGAGTATTGAATTTGAGGTAATTTATAAAGCTTAGACATTTATGGACCTAGACATGGTAAGCCCAACATTACATAGCGACATCTGTATGTATACTCTATGCCACACCATAATGGCAGAAAAAACCAGAAGGACAAGCAAGTGTGGAGGGAAGACGCAGGCATGAGAGGCACCTAGCTTTATGGCTCCTTTCCCTAGCAGCAAATAATCCAGCCCAGGGAGAAAAGTTTTAACCCTCTTAAGGACATAGTCACCTCCTAAGGCTCCTACTTCTCAACACTACCACAAAGGCAGTTGTGTGTGCACGTCCATGGCAGGACCTCATCTATCTCATGTGGTTGCACAGCTGAGGATGACCTTGAATTTGTGACCTTCTTGCTTCCCCTCCCAAGTGCTGGGATTACAGTTGTTCATCACCCTCCCCACTTTACACAGCCTCACTCATGCCCGGGAAAGCACTGTACCAACTGAGCCACATCCCTAGCCCAGGAATGTTTTATAACGTTGTTGCTGTTTTTTTTTTCTTATATGCATATATGACACTCAGACGTGTACCTATTGCTGTTTTTCTGAAGATAAAGAAACTAAATTTCAGAGGTGCTATCTCATTACCACCAAATACTTACTATTTTCTAAATCCAAGGTCACTCACTTACAAAATCCCAGATAATCTTTTAAAGCCAGGAAATATTACCATTTAGCACATTTTCGATTTTATAACTTTCCCAATACAGAGGTTTTGTAGATCTCCGGATCCTATAGCAGCCCACAGGGAAGTCCCACAGTTTTTTCTTGGCCTTGTGATCTTGATATTCTTGAAAATTACAGGCTACTTGTTCTGCAGAACATCTCTAAATTTATATTAAACCTCATGTTTTACTTGATACTTTTGCATTTTGGCAAAAATAGATCAACTTACTATGTGTTCCTCGGTACATATTTTCTGGAAGAACGGGATTGTTACTATGGTTCAGGTCGATGCTGTGTGATCCTCAGCAGTCAGTTTAGAAAGCTACTTTCCAGGTTTCCACACAAGTTATTTACAATATATTTTGCAGCTTTTTTGGAGGGAAGGGGGGAGGGGGTTGAAAGAGGGATTTTTTGTAACCGCCCTTGGCTGTCCTGGAACTCACTATGTAGACCAGGCTGGCCTTGAACTCACAAAGATCTGCCTGCCTCTGCCTCTTAAGTGCTGAGAGTAAAGGTATACTCCACCACACTTGACCCTTTGTTAATTAATAAGCAATTAAGTAATTTCTAGGAATTGTTAATACTGTGTAAATAACCTATCAGTTTTATCATCTTTAAATAGATCTTTAATATATTTCTTTCTTTTTTCTTTCTTTCTTTTTTTTTTTCTTTTTTTGGCAAGGTTTCACTATATATCCCTGGCTGTCTGGGACTGTCAGATCTGCCTGCCTCTGAATACAGAGTGCTGGGATTAAAGGTGTGTGTCACCAGGACTGACACTTCAGTAGGTGGAGTTAGATCTTACTTATTTCTCTACCATCTATATATTATCTATTTTTATCTATATATCAATTATCTACTATCAATACATCCATCATCTCTTTACACAAATGTCATCTCCAATGAGTTACAACCTGTAGTGGCATGATTGAAAATATTCTCATAAACAGGGTTGTAGTGCTCTTTCGGTAGGTTAAATAGGTGTGGTCTTGTGGGAGGAAAGTGTTACTAGGTGTAGGGGAGGGCAGCTTTGAGGTTTCTAAACCTTGAGCTGTTCCTGGTTTGTTCCCTCTGCTTTCTGCTTGAGGCTCAAGATGTGAGCCTTCAGCATTCTGGGTAAGCCTGCTGCCTGCTGCCATGCTTCCCTCCCGTGTCATGCTCTTACCTCCTGGAACCACAAGGCCAAATAGACCCTTCCTTCTATGCGTTGCCTACATGGTGTTTTATCATTGCTACAGAAAAGAAAATAACACAATCTATTTTTATTGTTGTTGTTGCATATATGTGTGTGTGTGTGTGTGTGTTTATATATATATATATATATATATATATATATATATATATTATATATATATATATATATATATGTATTTCAAAGTTCAAATTATCCCATACATACTTAGCCAATGAAAGTGTCTTCAAACTAATATTATGCTCTTTTGGCTTCTGTTAACAACTTCTCAAATATTGTCTTACTTTCTGGCATTTGTTGTTCCAAGATCATCTAGTTTCTGTATACTCACTCTGGATTTGGTGGCTTCCTTCCCCAAGGCACTTGGCTTCCTTTATTTAGACATCAAGGACTGAGCTGGGTGAGGTGGCACAGGGCTCTGATCCCAGCACTCAGGGAGGCAGAGGCAGGCGGATCTTAGTAAGTTCCGGGCCAGCCTGGTCTACAGAGTAAGTCTGTACACTGCAAGAGAGAGCTGTTGTACTGAGGTCGTCCTTAGTCTTTGCGGCTAGAACTAGTGGAGACCTGTGTGGCCACACTTTTTAAATCATGACTCAATACCAACAGTTCTCATTTCAGTTCAGTACTCCAGGATACGCCGCTGGTAACTCTTGTACCCTTTCTGTATGTGTAACTCCTACAACAGTGAGAAGCCCACTCTCTATTATTCTCAACCTATTTTATTTACTCTAAGAAATCATTATTCTTACCTCATGGGCTCTTTCCTCAGGCTGAATTCTACCAATGACTTCTGTCCAGTGAATATGCCAATTGATTTTCTTAGCTTCAAACAAACAGAATAGGTGAGGGTCGGCTGTTATGTGCCCTGGCATTGTCCTAGCAACATTTTCAACAGATAGGATGGAGAAGAGTCCTGAAATACTAGTGGACAATGTTCACCTTTATCAAATGTTAAATATTATACTCCAAATATTTTGCCGGGTTTGTGGTAAATAAACATGTCCTAAGGGCTCGCTCCTGTGTTTACTCGAGAGTTATAAAACTCCATTATTATTACAAAGAACAACTTAAATACATGTAGCTATGTCCTAATAAATTAATAATCAAGTTTATCATGTTTCATTGACAGATGATTTTATCTGGAGCGGAACTATGATTTCACTGTTGTAAGAAATCATAGAAGGTGGACGGTTTTCAGCAGGCCATGTGATATGTTTCTGTTGTTAAAATTCTTTCCCAAGGGAGTTGAAAATAATATCTACTTCTTCTAACGTCTCAATGACAAACTAATGAATGAATCTGCCAAAGTTTACTTTGCGACACCAATGAGTTTACCGAGATTCCTTACAGCTGGTAAGTGAGGGGTTGGTTACATGGAAGATGCTCCCCACCCCCAGCAGGCCATAACTGGAAAGCCTTTACCCAGCAAGGATCCAGGTTTCTCCATAATTTCCCTCTCGCAGCACAGATGAAGCTCCCCCATCCATCTAAGGCACAGTAGCGTACAACAGGTGGGAGAGGGCAGCTGGATGCTCAGGTAAGGGTCACTGACTCTCCCTACACCTCCATGGGGCAGCGTAACAGTCAAGAAGCCAGCCTGGCATGATCCTTTTGCCCTGAGCTCCTAAGATGGTAGTTGCTTGGATCTGAGCACAGTCAGTCACTCACAGCAGCTTCCCAGGGTCTGCAGGCTGTTACAAACAGCCTGATTCTTTTATAGGACAAAGGTACTTCAGAGAAAAAAGAAGTGACACTTGAAATTCCAGCCTTACCTAACTCGTTTCCACAGAACAGTGTCTTTCTTTCAAAGCATGAGGTACTTAAGCATAGAAAATACGACCCCAGGACATCTGTGTCCCTAATGTATACTAATTACCTCTCCTTCCTCTTCTTTCCTCTTCTTCCCAGGGGTGATCTTCTAAGGAAGTGCTTGCTCATGATGTCAGAATAGGTTAGAAGTATTATGCATCTTGACCTTTCCCGTCTTTATTTTGTAATAATACTGTCAGGAATTGAGACATCTAGAATTACATAACATAACTAAGAGTGATGATACATAATTTTGATTCTAGCCCTTGGGAGATAGAAGCAATGTTTGTAAGTTTGAGGTTGGCCAGGCTAGCCAAGGTTGCAAAGTGAGATCCTGTCTCAAAAAATATATTTATATAAAGGTACTATATATATTATATAAAGACATATATGTGTGTATAGATACACACACACACAAGTGTGTGTGTGTGCCTAACCCTAAGGAACACACATACACACACACACACACACACACACACCAAGCATACAAGCACACTGATGTAGATATTTCCACATTTCTAAATCATAGTTATGCTGAAAAGTTTAGGAAAATTTACATGATATGGTCAAGAACCTCCATGTACATGATCACTTTATGGATGGCTTTACAAAATTCTGTTAACAAAATATGAGTTTATGTGTTTTGTTCTTTTTTCACACAGTATCATAATGTTGTTCCCATTGTTAGCAACCTGCTGGAAGGTAATATAGTAATGAAATAGTGATCTGACATGCTTATATTCTTTGAATATTACTTTTCCAGTCAAATCTTCTAGGCATCACCAGAACAAAACGTAAAAACACAGTGAGTTTGTTACTCCATTGTGCGGATTCTCCATTTTCCTTATTTCCTGACACCCCTCCCACCCCCAGGAGCTGCAGGGTGGCTGAACTGGAAAGCTTGGGTCTGCAGTGTGCATCACTGCATCAGAGACACTGGTGTAAAGAATGCATCCTGGGCACGGGCGGCCCCTTACCTATGAACGGCTGTTGTGTCAGTGTTCACATAGGTAAGCACGCACGCTCGAGAACATCCCTGTAGAGATCTTTCCAAAATGGATTAACTAGGACAACTCAGAGGCCTATAACCAAAGGATGCTACAGATTGGTTGCTTGTGGCATGTGTCCTTGAAAGGGTCGATCTAGAAATGTCTCATTAATCAAAAAAAGGGGGCTGCAGATTCAGTAAGAAGCTGTTACAGATGGGTGAAGGAGGGCTAAGGAAGGAATACTTTCAGGAGTTTTTTTTATTTGGAGAGTACATTTTCTTTTTAAAAAGAGATTTTATTTCTGTATGTGTGTATGTATGTATGTATGTATGTATGTATGTATGTATGTATGTATGTTTATGTATGTGGGCATAAAAGCAGGTGTACATTCCCCTGGAGTTGGCATGACAGGTGGTTGGTCTTGAACCACCTGCCTTGGGTGCTGGGAACAGAACTCTGGTCCTCTGCAGGAGCAGCAAGTACTCAATTCCCAAGTAGCTTCTCCAGCTCCCCTTGTTGCTTTTCTTTTTTAAAGTATAGTAATAGTATTAGTACATGATGGTACAGGAAAAAGCAATTTCCTATACATTACCTTGTTTACCTCTGCACTAGCATATCTCCAACAGGAAAAGCGGGCTCAAACTTTGCAAAAGGTTTGATTCAAACAGAAAAAGTCTCAGAGTAATAGGATAATAACTGCTTGAAAAATATAGTAGAAACACAAATATTTCCTGGGCATAGCACATTAGGGCCAGAAAAATATTTGTAAAACATTTCTAATTTAAAATATCATTTTGTTTTTAGTGAGAATCTTATTGTTCTTACTTTGATCTAATTGGACGAGCTAGTTTAGTTTTTGACTGATCTGTGTGGTCTGACTGAAGGGAATTTCTTTTGGAACGAGAAAAGAATGGAGTTCTATTTTGTTGTTGTTATCATTCTTTTTTCCATGTATATAATAAACTTTTATTCCATTAAGGCCCATTTATGGTTGGCAGTATCATCACCTTTACTTTTGTCAAAGGGGCCAAAATCACTTTACAATGTGATGGAGAGACTGTGGCCCTTGGTTTTGGATTGCAGGCTGAGGAATGGAATTATTGAACATTTGGTGGAGTCTGGTTCAAGGGTGATCACTGTGGATAGTGGCTAGATAGACCCTGTGCAGAGTAGCTGGATGGAGAGGCCTATAGGCAACATTTCCAGGGAAACATTGCAGAAGTTAAAATTGAGGAGTTGCTCCTATTTTTATTTCACATAAGCATGCCTGGTTTCCTATCCCTTGTGCTATAAGCAAGAAGCTGCAAACGTTTCCAATTAAAATGGAAAATGCCTAGGCAGAGTCTATGGGCACTGGTAATTGGATGAGAATTTCATCATGGATCTTGCCCCTGCTCATCCAAATATCCAGAGTGTTTTCGCCACAACCTGCTAACCACTGGGGCTGGGGGAGCATTAGAAATGCTTGATTGAATGTGTCAGTTCCCAGGCAGGTGCTTTTCATTTTTGCCTTAAGTTAGAGGATCCTTAAGCAAGATCATTTGTAAATAATTATCTTGTGTATTTGATTCCCCCAAGAACAGATTTTTTTCTTATGATTTTACTTCTGACGGCTTAACCAATGATTCTCAAACATTCATTCCCAGGACCTGTTTATGTTGCTAAATCCTTTTGTTCCTGTAGTCTTTTATCTATCAATATTTATCATTGTAGAAATTATGGGACTGGAAATTGCTTAAAGCATTTATTAAATTATTATAAACTGCAGCCCTTACATGTTAATGTGAACAGCTCATTTTATTCACGTGACCATGATTTAGGTCAAAGCAGTGAGTGTAAAGAATGGTACTGTTAAGTATTTGCAACTCTCTCTAGTGTCAGAGTCAATAAATGACTGTTACTGCATGCAACATCATATCCTGTGTAGTTCCTGGAACTCGCTTCCATGCTCTCATGAAATAATGAGAGTAAAAGAGGCAAGATAATCTTTGAGTTGCCATCTTAGTATTATAGTTTTGACCTCACAGCCCCATTGAAATGAGGAACCCCTACTGATCCGCAGACTACACTTATTACCGAACCGCTGAGATAGACAAACATGAACAGAATTACAATCTGGTTAAGTGCCCCGGTTTAGAACTATGGGAGGGTCAGTGTCTTGACTGGCTGCTTCTTCTCCAGAAGTCAGCAGGTAGCCAGCACCACAGAGCAGCCGCCATGATGACTCTAACCAAGACACCTCTGCCCCACTGCTCTGTGCTTTGCTGACAAGTACAGGTTTCCATGTTTAGAACTTATTAACACGGAGCTAATAGTTCTGAATGGAATATGCAAATTAAATGCTGAAATATGTAACAGGAATAATAGAGCCAGGCCTGATGGCATAGGCCTGTAATAACCGGCCACTCAGGAGGCTAAGACAAAGAGGCTCATAAATTCAAAAATTGACTTATCTCCAGAGTGAGTTCAAGGCCATTCTAGGCAATTTAGTGAGATCCTATCTCACAGGAAAAAAATAGGATGGAATCTGTAGCTTGCTGGTAGAGTATTTACCTAGCATTTGAGAGACTCTATGTTAAATTCCTAGTGTTGAAAATTTAAAAAAAAAAAAAAAAAAAAAAAAAAAAAGAACAAGAGGAGGAAGGAAAGGAGAAGGAGGGGAAGAAAGACGATGAGGAGGAGGGGAAGGAAAGTGGTTAGAATTTTCCTGATATGAAAGATTGATTTAACAATTGACAAGACAGCATGCTGGCATTGTGGCCCACACCTTCACTCAGGAGGCAGACGCAGGTGGATCTCTGAGTTCGAGGCCAGACTGATCTGCAAAGTGAGTTTCAGGATAACCAGGCTACACAGAGGAACCTTGTTTCAAAAAAACAAAAACAAACAAACAAAAAAAATTAGTAATATAATCAATGAAATTCCCTTTGTTGATAGAATAAAGGAGAAAAATCATATGCTCACTTTCACAGACATGTTGCTGTTTTATAAAAACAACATTTATTCATAATTAAAGCTCATAAAATTGGGATAGAAGGGAATGTGTACAATCTGATAATACATATCTTGAGAAACATACAAAAATATCCAACTTTTTTCCTTTATCATATAAAATACTTGTGATTATTAAAAATTGTATAAAATATCTGCACAGAAAAATGCAAAAGAAAAATTACTGAGATAAAATTCAAAGTGCCTACATAAAAGGGTAAGCATAAGTATTTGAAGACCCATTACCATTAAGAGAAGAATTCTAACTTCATCAGAATTCAGTAATACCTCAATCCAATGCCAAGATAAATTTTATTTTACTATATTGTAGAGATTGCCAATCTGACCTTAAAATCTGTTTGGAGGTGAAGAAAAGGCCAGTGGAAGACAAGGAAGACAAGGAAGAGTCTACAGACATTTATTACAGGCTAGTGTCTCACACCTGTTATCTCAGAACTCAGAAGGCTGAGGCAGGAGAATGACTGTACATGGACTATAGTTCAAAGAATGTAAAGCAAACGTGTTAGTGTTTAGCTAGAACAAGGCATGGATCTAGAACTGCCTTCTATACTACTCACTGCCACAAAATGCAAAAACCAAGGAAACCAAACAAAAAAAAAATCCTGTATTAATTAAGGGTGTATTCATGCACCTCAGACAAACAGATAACTAGAAAAAAATTGAATACTATTTACAACAAATGTGCAGTTCTCTTATAAGGTAGAATGAAGTACATTATGAAAATGGTGCTGGATTCATTCATTATTCTAAACCTAAAAACATCCTGCAATTCCCGCAAGATTAAAAAAAAGTCCTGGAAAGATCATATAACTAAATTGAAAAGTTAAAGTGATATGGCTTCTAAGGAGGTCATGGAGAGATGGTTTTCCACTTGGGCAACTAGAAGCTTCTTTTAAATGGCTTGCCAAGAAGCCTAGCCATAAAGGAAAAACGGACAAGCTTGAATTACATTAAAATGAAGAACTTGAGCACATCAGATAACCATCCAGGTAGTGATAAGACTAGTGAGATAATTTATTTGTACTATGTCTCCACCAAAGATCTCCGTGTGTGTGTGTGTGTGTGTGTGTGTGTGTGTGTGTGTGTGTGTGTGTGTATGAGCTAATAGGCAGATAGTCCCATCTTAATATGTAAACAATAGTCAAGGATAAAGTGGCCAATAACTCACAAAAGCATTTTGTGAAAATGACTTCAATCATCTTGAATATGTTCAGTGTCAGTGGTGTTTGGGAAGTAGAAAGCAGAGCCACATTGATGCTTCTGGACATCCGCAGAATGACGGGGGAAAAAAACAAAACAAAACAAAACAAAAAACCCAAGCCACAACAAAAACTAAACAGAGAGAACAGACAAAAACCTTACCAGACCATAGCAAGATTTAATGGAGGCAGAGTTGCTTGAGTTTTCATACATTTTGGCAAAAAAATTTTTGTGTTACCTTCTATAAATTAAAAATATGCTTTTCCAGGATGGGAATAAAGTCAATAATGTATGTGTTTGCCTTGCAAGCAGGAGGACAAATTTGACTTCCAGAATATTTTTTTTAAGTCAGGTATGATAGTACACACTTATAATCCTAGCATAGGGGTTGTGTAGAGGGGACGAGGAAGTGAGGGGGAAGGTGGAGGGGTAGGGGACAGAAGGAGAGAACAGAGACAGGTGGATCTCTAGGACTCAGGGATTACAGACCAGTTAGCCTGGCCTACTGTGCAAGTGCCAAGGCAATGTGAGACACTGTCATTAAAAAACAAAACAAAACAAATAAACAAATACCCACCCCCAGATAACCAACAGTGCATGAGGATTCACACCTGAGCTTGTCCTCTCCTTATACATGTATTCACAAGCGTGCGTGCACACACCCCCACCCACCATATACTTTTCTTATAAGCAATACTTTTTCTCATAGGTATCTATCAGCATAAGTGCTATATAGCAACACTAAAAATGTACTACAATATTGAAGACAGCATTATTTGTAACAGTCCCAAGTCAGGGGAAAAAGACTATTATTTATTCATTTTGGCTTTTTAAAAATTTGTTTTAGAGATTTATTTATCTTATGTGTATGAGTGTGCTGTTTGCATGTATGACTGTGTATTACACGTCTGCTTGGTGTCCATGGAGGTCAGAAAAAAGTATGGAATCTCCTGGAACTGGAGTTGTGGGTGATTATGAGACATCGTGTGGATCCTGAGAGTCAAACCTGTCTCCTCTGCAAGAAAAGAACAACTGCTTTTAAATACTAAGCCATTTTTCAAACCCCATGTTTTAAGACAGGATCTTGTGATGTAGCCCTGGTTGGCCTCAAACTCACAGCCATCCTTCTGCCTCAGCCTCTTGCTTCCTGGGATTACAGATCAGAACAAGCATGCCCAACCCTAGACAGACGGTGCTGTAGTGGTGCAGTGACGGTGCTGTAGTGGTGCAGTGGGCCACACCTGAGCAAGGATGACTCACAGCTACCTGTACGAATCCACAGGAGTCACTCAGATAAAAGAGTTGGATAAGAGACAATGGGTGAGTTTATATTGCCTTAGGAGTTTGTACTGGATATAGCATTTGTAGTAAGTAAGATGAGCAAAGGGTGAGTAACAGCTGCAGGCTGTGAGTGAGACTTCTGGCTTGTTAACAATCATCTGTATCTGCACTGTGTGGCGATTTCATCATTTCTGCCAAAATCAGCAAAATGTATTCTTTAGATTTGTATACTTTCTGATAAGCATGCTACATTTTTAAAAAACTTTAAAGCAAATCTCTTACTCTCTACTAGACTATAGGTGTATAGTCTTCTCACTGACTTAAACACCTTTGTGTTAAAGTTCAAGATATTGGGCATAGGAATAAACTCACCGCTCCCCTGTGACACTGGACGCAGTCTGGGATGTCCTCAACTAGGAATGGGTTTGTCATCTTGTTGCCTCTCTTGAATCTCTAGTTCTGCTGTTCCTTTGTGTTCACTCAAGCAAGGTTGGTGGCTACCAACTGATAAAAAGTGCATCAGAAAACATGGCAGAGGTGGGGCCACAGCGTCAGAAGCCTATCAATAGGCATTTTAACAGGTGAGGGTGACTTGATGCACCCTAGGAGAAATCACACTGTGGAGAAAGCGAATGCAAAGATCAGATAGGCATTTCTGCTGACAGAAGGACTGGCTCCAAACATGTGGCCACTATACAGAACAGATAATGTCCAAAGGCATGCAAGGACTTCAGGGGGGTTGAAGTGAATGGATCATCTATTCTTTTAAGTATTTATTGAGTGTCTGTTCTTTTTTTTTTTTTTTTATCTTTTTTTTTTATTATTAATTTATTCTTGTTACATCTCAATGTTTATCCCATCCCTTGTATCCTCCCATTCCTCCCCCCCACCCCGAGTGTCTGTTCTTGAACAGGCATTATTAGGCACTGTTAGCAAACATCTCAGGGACAGAGCTTCATAAGGGCTATGCCACAATGAACAGGGTTTTTTTTTTTTTTTTTTTTAATTTCCTGGGAATGCATTTCCTGTGTTAATGACTGTATGCCTATATTTACCTTATTCAAAAAAACACAGTCTTTATTTGTAAATATTGTATTATGCTGACACAAGGCCTGGTAAGAGAGTAAGGAAGTCTTGACAGATTCATCCACATTTGCATTCCCTTCCTCTATAAGCAACATTATACATTTGTAAGAAATTTGGCCAATAAATAGCAACCAGGAGTACATAAGCTTATACGTGACTTGTACCAATGCCAACTGCATGCAAGCTTTGCCCATATAGTGCAGCATGAATTATTCAACACTTCTATGTTAAATGGCCATTTTTGGAATCTAGTCTGTATATTTGAAGTTTTTGCATTTTAAGTGGTAGATTTAATTTGTGCTTATCCTGAAATTATAATTGCTATTCTGACATGCTGCCTTTAGCAGAGTATGTATTCTTATGCATGGCAAGTACATTTTAGAATGATGGCATGACTTTTAAATACACACACACACACACACACACACACACAAAACATATAGTCATAATGTGACAATCCTGTGCACATGCCATACTCAGAAATTTTATGCAAACCTGAAGATCCAGAGATCTTTCAAGTAAAATACAGGCTGTATTTAAGCAAATTACAATATAAATTAAGGGTGCAAAAAAAAATGGGTAGAAATTACATCCAGCCAAAAGAGTCATACATTTAGGAATATACAGTGGTGACCACAGGCTGGGCTTGTAGTCAGACAAGCTGAATGCACAGCGAGTTCAGCTGCTCATTAGCTGTGTGGTCTTGGACAATGGACCCCTATCAGTTGGGCTCTGTGTCTTTCTTTGTAAAACATGACTTATTATATTTCTTGTCTCCTAGAGATATTGTGGAATTCAATGAGGAAAACATACAAAGTTCCAGTCTCATTATGAGATTAAAAAGAGGACTATTAAAATTTTAGTAAAAAGTTGTATAGCAACCAGTCTTTCAATACTGTCTGCTGATTCTTGGCGTCTCTTCCTAAGATGTGGTTATGACACAACGCTTTGGCAACACTGGAGGGCATGTTCATCTTGCCCAGTGGAGGTGGAAGGTACTGCTGACACAGCCCCACGTCCAGCCTGTCATCGTGGGTGTCGGAATGAAGAACGAGAGAAGACCGTCTGCATCAGCACACATTTGGTGAATCACTGAATGAATTAATGATATAAATTGAAGGGGTTATAGGCACTGACAACTAAGTTATTCGAATCTATCTCCCATGGATGCCTTTGGGAATCAAGGCTTGAGCTTCTTAGGAGCAAGTTTTTTTTTTTTTTTTTTATATGCTTTACAATTCATTCCTCTGCCAGGGCCTGTAGTTGAACAAATGTGCAAATGTGCAAAATTTAGTTAAAAATTTTCTAGGGCATAATCACATAGCCCGATGCCCAACCCCACCCTATGCCATCCCACCCCCCTAATCTATTCGGCAAGCATCACGTGGACTGTGCACTGAAGGTGGATATGTCAGTGCTGAATGAAAGGGTTATGGAGGTCTGCCTTTAAAGTGAGTTCTTACACGTTTTGGAGAAGGCTTTTTATCTGTATGCTTTCTTTCCCTCATCCGTTCCTGTTCCTTTTTCATCCTTGCTGTAGGAATTTAGACAGGGTTTCCTCTCCCAAGATGAAGATTGCTCTTCATTAAGGAGTGTAAGTGGCCTGAGTAGTTGGTTGAGGTCTGAAAATATTACAGCCTTTTTTTTTTTTTTTTTACCCAATCAAAGAAGACAAAGAGGCACAACCCTCTGTAACCTGCTGGCATCTGAGAGCCCATCTGGGGCACTGATCACTGCCTCACTGTTTATTTTCCTCATGGTTCTGCCTCTTTCTGTAAACTAATTAAAGAGTTCTAAGCAACCTGGATGTTTCTACCACCTAGTACAAAAACAAATACAAATACAATTCTTAGGAGCACTTGCTTGCTCTCTGCTGTTCGGCTTGTTGGAAATCGAGGCAAGCAGAAAGGGACACAGATAAGAGAGTAGTGTTTGAAAGATCTGACTGCCGCCCAGCTGAGCCTTGTCACACCTGTCTTACTCTTCCTCATGCTCCTACTCACCTCAAGTTTTTTTTGCAACCTGAGGATTTCCATTTGAAATGCTCTTTGAATGACAGGCAGTGAACCCCAGGAACCAAAGTAGCTTTGATGTTTGCCAGGAGTTCTAGAAGAAGGTGGTTTTCACAGAGCTAACTAGTCCAGCGCAGAGGATCTATCAGAAAACTTGGATTGAATATAAAGAACCGGCTTTGATAAAACAAAAAGAATTAGTATCTTTCTGGAGGGCTCACCTGGAAGAGTCTTCAAGCCTTTTTCCTTAAGATGTCTGTAGGCATGAAACTCACTTCTTATTTCAATAGAACATTTATATGTCAGTTGCAAGAAATATGTCGAGGGGTGCAGTTGACTTTAATATCTTACTGAGCAATGTGACAAGAATTTGAAAATGTACAAACTAACCATAGGATGACCTTTCAAAACCGAAATGCAAAAGTGGGGATGACATTTTCTCATTCAATTACGTATTTTGAAGTCTAAATTAAAGCACACACAACACCAAATTAAGCATCTCCTCCCCGGGGTGAATGCCCCAATCATTTATAACTAAGCAACTGAAGTGTCTGGTAATCAACAAACATTAACATGTAAATACTTCGTTTTAATAAGCCACGAGCATTAATATGCACGTGGCTGAAACTAATTCTACTGAAATTCTTCATCTGCAACCCAAAATATCAGATATGGGCTGCAGAGAAAGAAAACTGTTAAATTTAATTCTGAAAACATTCATGTGAGTTTGCATAAATCCTCTTTATTTTCTAGTGGATTTTTTTTTCTTCAGGATTTTTTTCCCCTGCCCCTGCTAGGAGCCTTATGAAACTGAAATGTCAAGTGAGGGTTGCTTTATATCGTGTTCTGTCAATCAAAGGAAGGGAGGCTTTCTGCATCTGTTGCTAGTATATTGGCACTTTTTGAAGAGTGTTTCGGCGGGAGCGAGAATAAATAAAGATCCTTCAGGCACTTTCTCATTTATGGATGAGGAATCAAACAGTCTGAAACTTCATTTTCAGACTGATACCCTGAAGATTGTTGGCTGATAATTCTGGATGGAACAGCTTATCTTGGAGGATTAGGGAGAACATGGCCTTCCTATTACTTCTGGCTTCAGCCTATTCAGCTGGGTAGGCTTTGTCACACAGTATCTGGGCCTTTACATATGTCACTAATCTTATCTATATCTTTTCAGCTCCTTCTGTTGGAGCTGTGGTTTCCCGCGCCTAAACCTCCATTTCTTCATTACACCATCTGTATAGGCATTAGCCTGCCCTAACAGCCTCTACACCGTGTGGTTCAGTAATGGCAAGTTTTGCAGACATTCGGCTTTTCTGAGCAGGCCAGGGCAGGATTTTTATCCCAAATCTTAAGACTTTCACATCAATTATATTAAAAAGCTTCCTATGGTTCCCAAACAAACTCATTTCCCCTCTTTATCAAATCCGCTTAACAAAATGAAATAATCTCTGCAACGCATTATCTTTGCAACCATTAATGATAAAATGAATGTCTCCCTTCCATGACTGTGCACATATGCCACACTGTCACACTTTTATGTCCCTTAGCAGGAGGCAGTGGTTCACTCATGGGACAAATGTTAAGTATGTAGCCTATGTAAAAATGGGAGCCCACGCGCATGATTTCAAAACTGCCTCTGTCCACATGATGTCTCCAGCTTAATGGAGAAAATATGAACAGACCAAAATTCAACATCACGCAGGATACAGATGATGGCTCAGGAAGGACAGGTCTGTGTGCCAGAAAACCCAAGAAAGGTGGTAAAATGAGAGACTTTTGCAAACAAATGACAAAGATTTGAACAGTGTAATGTTCAGGAATTTCTCCAGTGCTGTTGCCAGTTTTAGAAGTTGCACATGCCATAAGCAGCCCTGAACTTAAGGAGTGGTTTTGGAGGAGCTCTGGGTCAAAGCTGTTTTGTCTCTCATCAAGTACCCATGCCTTCCAGCAGGGAACCTCACACTGAGCTGGTCTGCTTCTCTCCTGAATACAGGCCGTGTGTGTTAGCCAACCGTGCAGCTCCATAGAGCTAGTCAGCTGTTCTGCAAAAGGAAGCTCTTTAAGATAGAGGGGAACTTTTATTTTCTTGTGTTTTCTTTGTTTATGGAAAGTGGACAAGAGAGCCAGGTTTTGACCCAGCAGCCACTTGGAGCACGGGGATGACATCTACTCTGGGGAAGGAAGAGGAAGCATGGATCTCTGGCTATGGAGACTCTACACAAGGCTGCCCTGTTGTCCTTCAGCCTGTTTTCACACAAGAACAAGTCAACGTGTCTGTGTTAGAGGTAATGCTATTTTCCTTTTAGGCACCTTCGTCATCAGTGTTTCTCACAATCACGGTTTAGGAATGCCTGTTGGGCCTGACAGAGTTTCTAGTTTCCCAGCATAGCCCAATGTTATATGAAACACTGTCCACCAAATATTTATTGGGTTCTTAAAGTGTTTAGGATATTTTTTTTTTCTCTGCAAAAGTCACTCCTCAAAGCTATGGGATCCACACACACTCCCACTTAGATTTCACTTGCTTGGCTAAAACATACTCATGGATAGAAAATTATCATATATACTTATTAAAAATGAGTGAAGAATATAGAATTTAAGTCATAATGTCATAGAATTTGAAAACAAATAATAAACATTTAAAGTTGAGGAAAATATTTTCCAGACAAAATCTAGGGTCTCTAATTAAAATCAAGAATAGTTTTGGGTTTAACTATTTTTCAAGTATCCCATAGAATATACTTATATTTAAAATTAATATTGCAGCCTGGCATGGTGACACACATCTTCAATTCCAACACTTGGGAGGCACAGGCAGAGAGATGTCTGTGAGTTCAAAGCTAGCCTGCCCTATGTAGCAAGTTCCAGGACAGCCAGGGCTGTCTCAACACTCTGCGAATCTCCAATAAAAAAAAAACCAAATTCTAAATGTTAGTTGTCTCAAATTTTACATGATGTACTTGTTCAAGAAGTATTTACCAATTTTCTGAAATGCATATTTGATAATGCCTCTGAGTTTTATTTGATAATACCTTCCCAGGCCTCCGTGATGAGCTCCTGGGATGTCTCCATGGGAGGTTGCATCCAGCATGGGGAGGTTCCTTCCCAGCATGGGGAGCAGAGCTGGGGCCATGCCCGAGCTGGAGCACCTAGTAAATGTGGCTTTTAAAAAATAATGTCAGCTGTACTTAATGAAAAGAAAGATATGTAAAGCAACAGTACACCCAACATAGCGTGGGATAAAAAGTTTGTGGGGATGTTAACATAGAGTGGAAGTTGGCACATTTTGAGCTGATCACATTCTTTTTTGCTGGGGCCATACTGTGCATGACAGGCTGGTAAGGGACACTCCAGCCTCTATCTCCTCTGTGTCAGCTTTCAACTGGTACAGACAAAAATGTTTACAGCATTTCCATATGTTCCCTGGAAGTAAGGGAGACAGAATCACCCATGCTTTAAGACACGAGACATTAAAAACAATATTTCTTCGGAAGGCAGAGGCAGGCAGATTGCTGTGAGTTCGAGGCCAACCTGGTCTACAAAGTTAGTCCAGGATAGCTAAAGCTACACAGAGAAACCCTCTCTCAAAAACAACAACAACAACAACAACAACAACAACAACAAAACAACAAAACAACCCACCAATATTTCTGGACTACAGTGGACCATAGGCATTCATTTTCCTCATCACAGAGATTCCTTTGTGGACTTTTCAAATTAAAAAAAAAATTTTTTTTTTTTACTTTTAAGACATTCAAAAAATTCTTGGGGATGGAGAGATGGCTTAGTGGTTAAGAGCACTACCTGCTTTTCCAAAGGACCTGGGTTCAATTCCCAGCACCCACATGGCAGCTCACAACTGTCTGTAACTCCAAGATCTGACACCCTCACACCAATGAACATAAATTAAAATTAAATAAAATTCTTTTTAAAAAATCCTTAAAACATTTTAATTAATTAATTAGCTTTACAGCTCAATTTGGTTTCTCCTCCCTCCTTTTTTCCCAGTCTCCACACCCTGACCCCCTGCTCCAACCTCCCAGCCCCACCCCATCTACTCCTCTCTTCTTTCTCTTCAGAAAAGGAGAGGCCTCCCATGGGTATCAACCAGCTTTGGCATATCAAGAAAGACTAGGAGCATCTTCTCTTATGTAGGGTAGAAGAGGCAGCCCAGCGGGGGAACCGGTCCCAAAGGTAGGTAACAGAGTCAGAGACAAGCCCTGCTCCTGCTGTTAGGAGTCTCACATGAAGACCAAGCTCCACAACTGTAACATGTGCACAGGGCCTGAGTCGGTCCCAGGGCAAGGTTTTTGTTTTGTTTTTAAAGATTTTTTAAAGAAGACATGTGAATCTGAATGTGTCTGTTTGGCAGTATGTGCACTATGAAAGCAGGTACCTTTGGCATCCAGAAGATGGTCTCAGATTTCCTGGAGCTCAATAGCAGGTGGGTGTGAGCTGCCTGATTAGGCACTGGGTCATCTCTCCAGCCCTAAGAGGCTGTCTTCTCATGGAGATAGCAATTAGCACTTTAATACTAATTTGAGCAAGGATGTGGTTTGTCTTTCTAACTTATTACCCCCTTTCATTATTTTTTTAAGACTGTAAACGCCTCACTTCTTCAACAGCTAGCCCTAGCACTTGACACATAAGCTATGAGCTTTGAAGGGAATTGTGGGATAAAACCTTCAGCTTCTGTTTTGAGAATCCCAGAATCAATGGACAAGGCATTTGTGTGAGAATGGGAGGAAGGTAGGGGAGGTGGTAGCCCTTAAGGTGACCCCGGGTAAATTGCTAGAACGGGTAAGATTGATCCCTAGAGGAAGGCTTTAACCTGCGCGCAGTCTGGCCGATAGATTACCCCAGGGACTTTACGTGTGCTGCTGTGTAGCCTCAGTGAGCATTGTCTGAGTTTCCTATTTCCACCAGTGAATTATCACTCTCCTACCCCTAACCAGCGGTAGCCTTGCCTGGAAGCTGTGTGCCACTCTGGTTACCCAGCCCTCAATCACAGATGATTGAGCCACTGTATGTAACCTGCTGCTCACTCGGCTCTCTTGGCAACAACCCCTTAAAGAAAAAAAAAATCAGTAGGCCTGCACAATATACCAATCAACAAACTGCCAAAATTTCTCTTGGGGCTGTAATATCTCATGAAGATGGGGATCCTGGGGAAGGATGAAATGTTTCAGAAGGGTGAAGAAACTTGAATAGTGTAAAAGATAAGATGGAGTTTCTCTGTCTCTCTGTCTCTGTCTCTCTGTCTCTGTCTCTGTGTCTCTCTGTCTCTCTGTCTCTCTCTCTCTCTATATATACACATACATACATATATACACACACACATATAAGTGTGTGTATGTATGTGTGTATATATATGTATATATACATCCATGCATGCATGTGGGTATTTTTTAATGCATAGTTTAGGTTTTGCTCCCATTCACCATTCACATCTTGGGCATAAGGAAATGGTTTCACTGGATGCCAGATGTCATGACTGACAAGAGTTCCTCTGGCTCAATGGTTCCCCATTCATCCCTTGGGTGGCTTTTTTCTCAAGTCCCAGTTTTTTTTCAACTGTTTTGTGCTCTGTGTCCATACTTGAGTTCAGTGCATCTTTTGTTCCTTTCTCTTTCCCACCTCCCAAGACTGAAAAGATGCCCTGTTGGCAAGAGTTACTGATATTCCAGGCTCTCACTTCTTGCTATCCGATGTCCTTCAGTGGCTGTGACAATAACGGCTGTATGGTGGTTTGAATAAGAATGGCCCCCATATGTTCATATATTGGAATGCTTAGTCACTGGGGAGTGGCACTGCTGGAGAAAGATGGCCTTGTTGGAGAAAGTGTATTACTGGGGGCTGAAGAGTGGGTTTTGAGATTTCAGAAGCCCAAGCCAGGCCCGGTGGCGGTGGCTTTCTCTTCCTGCTGCCTGTGGATCCCAATGTAGCTCTCAGCTATTTCTCCATCACCGAGGCTGCCTGTGTGCCTCCATGCTTCCCATGATGGTGATAACGGACTAAACCTCTGAAGCTGTAAGCAAGCCCCAACTAAATGCTTTCTTTTAGAAGCGCTGTTGTGGTCATGGCTTCTCTTCCCAGCAATAGAACGGTGGCTAGGACAGGCTGATGTTCTGTAGGTCTTAGGAAAGTGAAGCAACACCTTCAGAGAACCAGCAGCTCCCTTTACATCCAAGGCTGTCAGTAGACATTGCTCACAAATGTTCTCAATACGTCTCCCCAGGTGACTAGTGCAGTGGGGTAATGGGACATGGGAAGGAGTGGGAAGAGCAGAAGAAATAAACAAGGAGGTAAGAGGTAAGTGCAACAAAGAGGCTAAGAGGACGAGACAAAGGAAACTGTCAGTGAAGGAGGCAGACCTCAGAAACTGGTCTGGAATGAACCTGTGATTCTTATAAGAACTGTGCTGCTCATGTACCTGAGTCCATATGAGGGAAGAACTGAAACCATACAAGATATTATGGAAGGTAATGAGCACTGACATGGCTACAAAAAGCAGTAAAGTAATAAAGACAAATTATCAAGTGTGCGCTTCCCTACATGATTAATAATTACAGCCATGTATATGAGCTACATCTCTTTCTGTCTCTTTACCATGCAGCATGACAAATAACGAGCATATTATTAATGATGTAACCGTTAAATATTTTATTTGATGACAACAGAACTCATAATACATGATTGCAAAAATTTAGACACAAAAGACTTCCATAGTTCTTTTTATTGCTACTGACATAGCTTCCCTTACCTTACTCACTGGGTGTTGGCACCAGTGCAGAGTTCAAGGCCACAGTTTATTAGGGAGAAAACACTGCAATACACTCTTACCCGTATGTCTCATAAAACAAGGGAACAGAAAATGAAACTTTGGTAGTTGGGAACCTAGCTCGGAAGGTAGGTTTTGAACTTTTCCAAACCTACTTAATTTGGAGTTCCGTCCCTTCCAACCCACCTACCTTAAATAGGAGAGAAAAGAGGTTATTGGAAACAAGAGAGGTAGACATTTTTAGACTCAGTTTATTGGAACGATTCCAACCATCGTAATCAGGATTTCAGCAAACCCTTTAAACAGCAGTCCAGCAATTCGGCTAAGGTGACCTGCAACCACAGCCCCTGGAACCTCGAAGTGTTCTCTAGAGCTGTTCTCTCTAGGAGGTCTCAAAGTGGGAACAATGAACAGAAAAAAAAAAAAAAAAAAGAAGAAGAAGAAGAAGAAAAAGAAGAAGAAGAAGAAGCCCATTCTCTTGTGTGTGTGTGTGTGTGTGTGTGTGTGTGTGTGTATCCTCTCAGAGTCCATACTAGGATTGGCAAAGATCATGTCCCTGCAAGAGGCGGTTCCTTTTTCAGTGGACAAACATCATCTGTTCTCTCACAAGTTTGTTTCCAGCAGAAAAACACTGCACACCCTCATACAAGTCTGTTTCACATCCCACACTTGGGATCAAAACAAAAACATGTCTATATCCACTATATCCACTCTGCTTTTGTGTGTGTGCATGTGTGCATATTCTAGTGCACGTACATAGGAATGTGTGCGAATATGCCTATGGAGGTGGGAAACACCCTGTGTCATTTCTCGATGCCGTCTACCTTTTTCTTTTCTTTCTTTCTTTGTTTGTTTCTTGTGTTATGTTTTGTTTTGAGGCAAGATCTCTTACTGGTGTGGACTCATCAAGTAGGCAAGGCGGGCTGAGCAGGGAGCCCCAGGGGTCTGCTTGTCTCAGCCTCCCCAGGGCTAGCATCATAAACACATCGTTATGCCATGTGTCCTTTCAGTGTGCTTTCTGGAGATCAAGTTCATGTCCTCAGGTCAGACTCTCACTTTACCAAACTGCGCTATCTACTGCTGACTGATGAAGTATCTCAAATATAAGCCTTTCTTCTCATTTTTTCAAAAACTGGCATTTCTTTCAAATATCCTATCATCATTTATAGTATGGACAGAGCTATTTTGTTGTTATTAACTTACTATGATGCAGAAGACTACACACGATCTTCCCATTCCCCAGAGCGTGCAGGACACCTGGCGATCTGGGCGTGGAGCAGACACTGCTGGCAGGAGGGCTTTGGCCCCACCCCCAGGGAAAGCTGAAGGTCTCCTGTGTTCACAGTTCATAGACCATGCCCATTCTTTTTTCCTTTCAGTTTTTCTCTTCTTCTATGTCATTTTGTAACTGGAAGATTTGTCTAACACTATAAGTCCTAATGTTCCATTTTCTTAAGTATTCACTATGCCTCAAGAACTACATATCAAGATATGTGATAGACAGAGGCACCATGAGTAAGACTTAGACATAAATCCTATTTTTTTGTTTTTTATTTTGTTTTGTTTTGGTCATTTTACAAGATAGAAGCATTTTTTTCCATACTGTTGGTAAGTGGTAACATAAAGGAACCTATAAGAATATAAACTTTCATCTTACCTGAACTTGGCCTCTGGCTCAAGTTTCCCTAATGCCTTGCTCCTTTAAGGCAGATCCTGTCTGTGACTGTGGCAAAAGCTATTGCTCCCATCTTGTGTCTGGAATTCCAGTTTTGTTTGGGTCAACTGGTGAGTGATCTGAGTCAATTGGAGATAACTTTGTACTAGTCTGCAATGCAAAAATGTGCCCACATCACCCACTTTTAACAGAGAGATGATCTGAAGTGGGGTCTCTGAGAAAGCATTTACTTTCTGACAGAAGAAACTAAGATGGCAGAGAGTGAGTTGGTGAAGAGTGTTCTCTGTCTTCTGAGTGAAAATGCTCAGGTGAGGACACAAGGCTTGGACCGGTGGCTGAAATCTTCAGGATATGCATAAATATGAAAGTCCTCATGCTGAGCATAGGTGGGGCCACTGATGGAAAGAATTTGGGTTTCCAGTGGCATTTAAATCTCTAAACGAAGCCTGATGTATCTATGTTCAGCTGTTCTGCTAAATATATTATAAATTTTTTAATAGTCCATTGAAGTTCCTTGTGATCCAAAGCACCCCAGACCAATATAGGGTGTGTGTGTTTCTATGTGGTGTGTGTGTGTGTGAGTGTGTGTGTGAGCACGTGCATATTTTTTTGGGGGTGGGGTGTATGGGTGTGGTTTTTTGAGACTAGGTTTCTCTGTGCAGTCTTGGCTATCCTGGAACTCACTCTATAGACTAGGCCGGCCTCGAACTCATAGAGATTCATCTGCTTATGCCTCCTGAGTACTGGAATTAAAGACATTCACTACCACAGCCTGACTCTAATATAGTTTTGCTATCTTCTTCATAATTAATTTTAGTGACATTGTATTTCCTGTCAAATAGTATTTGCACAAGTCAGCCATTTTATCATTTCCTTTGTTTTATATCAGAGATCTGAGAACTATGTCCTGTGAGCCAAATGCCACTGCTTGGGGATCCTCTGCAATTTAAAACTGTCTCTCAGAGCATCTTGAAATGATTAAAATGAAAACCTAAAGAAAAATAATGTTTTATAAACATGAAAATGATATGAAATTCAAATGTCCGTGTTCACAAATATTGGAAGCCAACCATACTCATTTATTTAAGGATTGCTACAGGCTGATTCTATTACAAAGTTGAACACATGAAATAAAATAAATGGGTTACAAAATCTGTAATATTTACTTTCTGGTCCTTTATAGAAAATAGTTTCTCCTTCTGGTATACCACATGATGCTCCATGTGATCACACCCATGTGATCTTGACTGTGTTTCAGGTGTGATGTTTTCTCTGTTTTTGACCGTGTGTTTTCTACCATGATAACTCACTGTTATGGTTGGAAACCTCAGCCCCAGCTGGTGGTGCTATTTGGGGCAGAGCTGAATGCTCTAGTATGTAAGCCAGGACTGGAGGCAGTTGGTCACTATCTTGTCCCTGACCCTTTTCTGTCTGCCAGGAGTTGAGCAGTTCTCTTCTGCAACATGCTCCTGTTGCCATGATGTGCTTCCCAAGCCAATGGGAAGAAGTGACCATCACTGAACCCTTGAAATAATGGCCCATGGTAAGTCTTCCTGCTTCTAAGTTTGTTCTCTCAAGTATTTGTCATAGCAGGAAGAACAGTAACCAATACCTGACCTTCTTTGAGCCTCAGTAACACATTTGCTTACAGTTATGTTGAATTTATGATTTATTCATGAATATTAATGTATTTGACCATTTCAAAATATAAGTGAGAAAAAAAAGGCAGAGATAAGAACAAAGATGATTTTTAAAAAGAGGAAATAGATGACAGGACGCAGCCTTTGATTCAGGGTTTTCTCAAATATTCTAATCCTCATTTTAGGTAAGTTTCATAATTTTTTTGAGTCTCAAATTGCTAGTTTTATCTGTCAATTGTGATCCACCTTCTCCTTCTCTCTACTGAAAAAGGTTGGACCCAGACAGACCTTTGCCCACTGTACTGCAGGGCTGTATCTTCATCAATGTTTATAATTCTTGATGCAAGTTCACAGAAAGAGCTAAGGCTAGATGTGGCTTGAAACTGATAATCCCCGTCTGTGTGCAAATTTATGGTTAGCGCTGAGAAATTGCAAATGGATGATAAATACATGTTTAATAAGGAATCAGAAAACATCTTGATGTGTTTAAATTTCAGAATATAAGTGGTAAAGAAGTCAAGAAGTACTTAAAAATTAGTGCCTTATAAAGAGAGAGGAGGTGATAAGGGGAAAGAAAGGAGGAAGGAGAGAGAAGAGAGAGGAGGGAGGGAGGTAAAGAGAGAGAGAGAGAGAGAGAAAGACAGAAAGTGAGGAAGTGAGAGAGAGAACCATATATGCCTAGGATGACTGTATGCAAACCCTCCAAGGTTTCTAAAATTTTTCCTTTTGTAATTATTTTAGGTAAAATACAGTAACCTTTTTTGAAAGTAAAGCTGACTCTTTCACTGACCTTCTTGTTCTACCCGCCCCCCCCAAATCCCTATCCCCCCTCAGCCTCTGGCTCTCCACGAACTCCCATAGCATATTTTGAGATTGCATATTTCAGTCACCTGTACTAAGTAATGAGTGTCTGGAAGGTTTGCACAAGGTTATTAAAAGTTTCTTAATCTGCCACCAACTTCTCTTTTAATATTGTTTGTGGATTTCCTGAAGCACAGGAATAAATTCCCTTGACCCTCTTCCTCATTAAGTTGGAGAGTATGGCAGAAAATCAAAAGTACAGGGCTGTTAGGGTATTTGGTGCCTTTTAATAACCTATTGACTATAGCGTGGAGGAGATAAGGCTATCACTACTGTTGATCAAAAAGACCAAAGGAGGCAACTCCAGCCACAGATACCTCATTATGCAAATAGTTCCTTTAAAGCCGTGGCCTCTCAATTTATGGTCCCGATAGGATCTGTTAACTAGGGGACATTTTAATAAAAACTGAGAGGGGGGAAAATGACAGCTTTGTAATGTTTTTATAAGGAGGACCCTCTGCAGATCCTTTTTAGTGGGGATGTTAGGGCCTCAAGGAGACGACATTCTCCCCTCCATGTTTTCCTATGAAGAAAAGAGAAAGTGAACATTAAACAAGAGCAGGGCTGGTCTCTAGCTATACCTTATCATGTGTCAATCTCTGAATAGCTGAACTGGTATTTTTTTTCCTTAGAGTCCAGTTTCCTCATTTATAAGTTGAAATAACACCACAAGTAAAAAAAATCATATCCAATTTTTTCTTTAACACCTACATAAATGAGACCAGGCTTTTACCTCCATTTTATGTGTAAGTGAGAACAGAGTTTAGCTATTGTGCCCAATGATACATGACCATACAGTGCTAGATTTCAGACAGATTCTCCCAAGTTTAAAGCTCAGAGACAGGCAAGGGCATAGTGATGTCCTTTATGTATGGAAAATGTCCACGTGTTAACCCACTTTCAGAAGCACCCTTACTAGGATTTTGCCTCACGTGTGAGAAGAGAGGGTGATTTAAGAAGAATGTCCTAAACATTCGTCTTTGAGGGCATGAGGAAAGGAGAGCCTTTGTGTTCCTTTAAATGTGCGAGTAATAAAAAATAAATAGAACATGCCCTTGTGGTTTGTTTAGTTTTGAAATCATTCCAGTACAATTTGCAATAAAAGGGCTTTCATTTTTAAGTGATCAAAGCAGTCCATGATCCATCCAGGTCAGCAACTGCAACAAGCTGGAGCCGTGCAAACATGCTCAAGAGTCGCCCTGCATACTCAAGATGTTCCAAAGATCCCACGACAATTAAAGAAAAATAAACACATACAGAGGCCGTGGGTCAGAAGATGGCTACCAGGCAAACAAGTCTCTAAAATTCTCTGCTGTCCTTTACTGCCCTTGTTTTGATTATAATTGAAATGTGTTGCTTCGTTTTCTCTTCTCTCCTCTGGAATTTCTCTCTCTCTCTCTCTCTCTCTCTCTCTCTCTCTCTCTCTCTCTCTCTCTCTCTCTCTCTTTCCCCTAAAGGGCAGTTTGCTGCTGAGGAACCTAATTTTCTTTGAGTCATGGAGGCCTTTTGTGGCCCTCAGAGGAAAGTCCTGCATATTCACAAAGCTCTCTGGCTTCTCTTGAGTCCATTTAGGTGTCAGCAGGGCAACTGGACTCAGCCAAAAGGTTAAGCAGGCCACCAAGAGCTCAGCTCTAAGCATTTTCTTTCTTAGTCACACCAAACCCATTGGTTGCTGCCCCAGAGCAGGGATAATGGCCACAGTGTGTATGCTTGCCAAGTGCAAACACACAGTCCTGCGAAGAAGAAAAGGAGACTGACCTTCTGTATTACTCAGAATTTTTAATCAGCCTTTCAGCTGGTTGCATTTTTGTGTTATGTGCCCCTTTCCAAAACACATTCATAGCCAGTTGGTAACCACGAAAAGTTTGGATCTAACGAGGCAGTAGCGATTGTTTGAGGTAGATGGATATGAAGGGCCAGCTTAAATGCACATAGCAGGGATCCTGATAATCATTGCTATCACTTCATTTCACTCCTTCTCCTATTTGCAGAAGTAAAAACAGGTCTGGAGACCACAGATTGGTAGCTGGGAGTCATTGCACCTGCATCTTTTTGTGGGCATTATCACTGGTATATTTTCATTTGCAAACTTTTAAATCTTAAAATGATACCCTGTCAATGCTATCAAGGAATCACTTTATGGATGGATCTCCTTGGAAAGATGAGTAAGTGTGCCTAGCCTTGATTTCCACCATTTTACTGCTAAGGAAATTTGCTTTGAAGAGATTTACACTGACTGAGTGCTCTTGTGAGATGAGAGAGGGGAATGAAGGCCACAGAATCTGGAGTACTGCCACTTCCTGTTAGGTTCCTGACCCTTAGTATCTTGCTGAGTGATCCCTGCTTTGTCTCAGATTCCTCCCCTGTAAAATAGAAAAATAAAGTCACATTGTGGGTGAAGGCTCGAGTGCTGTATTCAGAAAGCAACTATCATAACCCTTTCTACCTCTGTATATGCAGGGTCTGGTTTTGTGGGACTCAATCGAGCTTGGATCAACAACGGCAAGAATGTGCAGTATGACCTATCCAAAGGTTTTCTTTATATCATCATTCTTTAAACAATATATCATTGCAAAAACTGGCATAATATTTACATCTAGAGATAATCCAAAGCACGGGGAGACATGCGTAGCTATATGGAAAAGGCGTACTATCTTATAAAAAGGACCTGGGCATCCTTAGAGTTTTGGCATTCACAGGCGACCTGGAGCTGAACCCAATGTACTATGGCTATATGTGGTAATCAGCAAAGCACTAATCAAAGTTAGGGTCTATTGGCAAAATTCTGTTCTTATTTTTAGTCATTTCTATGGAATCGTATTCAGTTACGGTGAGCCTTTCTAAGGATTTGGTCAGGTAAGTGTGGAAATCATTTTTTTTCACATGAGGATGGTTCACTTAGGATCAATCTTGGTTGTAACCTTGCTTTGCCATGACATTTTGTCCATGACAAACAGGAAATGCTTTCAGTGCAAACAAGGAAGCTGAACAAATTAGATCAAAAGTGTATACTTTGGGAAGGAAAACGAGGACTGCGCTAAGTTTCCAGAACTCAGAGGGATTGTTTTATTTAGGGATAGATTGAGAGGACGAGTCCAGGTTGATGTCTTCATTTACTGTTGTAAGAGGGTGGCGGTGGTGAAATGTATTGTCTCATGTAACCGAAAATTCTAAAACTTAAGCATGATCAAATGATTCCATTATGATCTGGTTGTCCTTTACATCTCTTGGTGTTCAGAATTGTAAATGTTGATTGTGTGTGAGTGTGAGAGTGTGTGTCTGTGAGTCTGTCTCTGTGCATGCACACAGACCAGAGGTGAACAGAGTGTGCTGCTTCATAGCACTCTATCGTTTTCCTTGAAACAGGCTCTCCCACTGAGCCTAGGCTCACCATTTCAGCTAGGCTGACTGACTGGCCAGTGAGCCTCTCAGATGTTCCTGACTCTACCCCCAACTCCAGTGTTGGGATTACAGGTACATGTAGCCACACCCAGATTTTATGTGAGTGGTGGGGATCCAAACTCAGGTCCTCATTCTTGTATAGATAAGAAGTACTCTTACCCACAATTCTGTCTCTGCAGCTTAGTCTATTGGTTTCTCTTATGTGTATCATGTTTTTGTCAGCTCAGGCTAATTATCCCAGAGCCTCAAATCTGGTAGCAATAAAAACATCCTCTTTCTGGTTTATTCCACCAAAATCCCACTATTGAGCTGCCCTTATACTTGTGTCTTACGGTGAGCCATGCAGAGGCATAGAGGAGTCGCAGATGTTATGCACAGGGCCTCTGCTTCATTCCTGGCTCTATGGAGTTGGGCCACATGGACAAAGGGTTTAAGAAAAATGGTTTCATGGGGAAAAGGTGGGTTCTGTTAGGGGAAAAAAGGCACATGTCTACTCTTGCCTTCAAATCGAAATAGATATACCAGGCACATGAGTTGAGTATGCTTTGTTGCCATTTAAAAGCATTCTTCTTTTTTTTTTTTTTTTGTTTTGTTGTTGTTGTTTGTTTTTTGAGACAGAATTTCTCTGCATAGCCTTGGCTATCCTGGACTGGCTTTGTAGACCAGGCTGGCCTTGAACTCACAGAGATCTGTCTGCCTCTGCCTCCCTGGGATTGCAAGCGCGCACCACCATGCTCAGCTCATTCTTTCATTTTTAAGTAAACCAGTTCTCCCATTTCTCTGCCTCTGCGGGCCTTAGTGTTCCCAACTGTCTGACCACTAGTATCCACTGTTATTTCCGCCTGTTTCAACTGTTCAACTGCAGAGCTAGTGTGAAAAGGAACATGTTAGGAAGTCAGTAAAGCAGCTGGCCACACAGCACTCCTATCTTCGTTACACATAATCCTGCAGCTTGAAGAAACAGAAAAATAGTAACCTTTTTTGCTTATGCCTAAATGAACTGAGAGGGGAGTAGAGAGAAAGAGAAAGAGGGGGAGGGAGGGGGGGGGAAGAAAGAGATTAAAATGTCTGTTGTTGTTTTTTCCATTTAATCAATAAGGCTTAGTGAGTATAAGCATATGGGTTTCTTGCCACTCTTGTGAACTGAAGATACATCTGCAGATTGCAGGACTTCTTTATGGATGATAGGTCCTGCCTCATTAGACTTAATCTGTGAAATAGTAAAATAAATAAATAAATAAATAAATAAATAAATAAATAAATAAATGGAGTTTGTAGACAGGAAAGTCTGAGTGAGATAAGAAGGGACAAGAGACTGGCTTAAGACTCTTCAACTATTCCTGAGTTCAGTATTATTCTGATTCTCTCTGAATTAGGTCTTCTCATACTTTGTCCTGTTGCGATTCAAGGTCACATGATTCTTTGTTTTCAGGATGCTGCTCATCGTCTGATGCTGAGAGGCATCAGCCGCTTCTGCACACTAAGTGAAATAGTCTGCTCCAGTGCCCAGGTGTGCAGTGTCTTTACATGCTGCTGCGTAAATGCTGGGAGAAGCCCAAGTGTGTTCTTTTCTTTGGATTGTCCTCATAGGGGAAAACATTAGACACAGCGGTAACATACAGTAAGATGTCATGTAACATGTGAAACAAAACAAACAAACCCATTTCATTTCTCTGTAAAACATTCCCTTGCCTCTAAAGCCAACTGATAGTGCTAGTGTGGGAGTGAAGAAATGCCAGACACATGGAAATATTTACATGCTATCACTCAAAGCTGTCAAGATAAGAAGAGATGGAGAGAAAAAGGAAGGGAGAGAGATGGAAGATGAGAGAGGGATGGCTGGAGAGAGGAGGGAAGAGAGGGGCAAACACCATAGTCGGGCAGGTTGAAAGGGGAGGGGCTGCACGGGTATATAGCCAGTATAGCTGACGAGAAACTTTAGACGGCCATTGTGCTACACAGTGCTATAACTGGTAACACGTTCTTAAGATTCTGTTCAGAGAGCCAGGCGTGGTGGCACACAGCTTTAATCCTAACATTCAGGGAGACAGAGACAAACAGATTGCTGTGAGTTCAAGGCCATCCTGGTCAGGATAGCCAAGGCTTCACAGAGAAACCCTGTCTCGAAACACCAAAGGGGGGGAAAAGAAACAAAGGAAAAAACAAAAATCCAATTCTGTTCAGAGGGTAAATGTTATAATTGTTATTACCAAAACGGGTACCACAAACTTTTAGAAATGAAAGACATGCTTTTTTTTTTCTTGTTTCTTTGACTGTGGTGATAATGAGTGCTATTATGGGTGTATGAACATGCCCAAACCTCTCAAGTTGTATGTAATAAATATGTGCAACTTTTGTATATGTGTTATACCTCAGCAAAACTGGAAAATAAATGATGATTCTTGGATAACAACTGAGAGTTTGGGAAGCAGTGGGCATATCTGTATGCAGGTAATTCAATGATATCCAGAAGGCAGGGGCTCTCAGCAAAAATACCATGCTCCTGTTTCTGGACTCACAGATTTGGAAATTCCAAAGGCTTTTGTATGTAGGTCTCATGAAAGCTATGTGTCTACTCTAAATACATATAATTACCTCTGCTTTGTCATTTACTTATTATTAGGTCTACCGCAGTGCTGTTATTCCCCCCTCACCTTTATTCATGTTGCCTTTAAATTAAACTTCAAAGCATTTCTTAAAATCATGTTGATTAAAACCCAATAAAACTAGTATTACCAAAAAGTCTAGGATAAAAGAGATACTATATAATTCCAGGAGTCAACAAGAAAATTACTCTGAAGTTTGTGCTTCTAACAACTTCTAAAGAGTATGAAAACCTAGCAAGTGGGGAGACCTTTGTTTTTCACCACATGCTGGTGCTATCTCCAGTCTTGATCTCCAAGGCGAAATGAATGCCTGTGGCCTCCATTACCTTTGTTTTCACACCTAAGTGCCCCACTCCATCCTCTAGCTTTACCCACTGGCCAAGATGGTCACTGGGACATCTGTGAAAGCAACAGTAATTAGGATTTGCTTTTTCACTATGGCACTGACTTTTCTATTTCTTCACCCCCTCACCCCCCCCCCCCCCCCCCCCCCACCCCAGACAGGGTTTCTCTGTGTAGCCTTAGCTGTCTGGACTGGCTTTGTAGGCCAGGCTGGCCTCGAACTCACAGAGATTGGCCTGCTTCTGCCTCTTTGAGTGTGCACTGGCATGCCCAGCAAGGTGCACTTTCTTGAGCACTAACTCACTATGCAAGACCAGAATTAACCAGAAAGGCATAGCATCTAATTACCTCCTCAACACTGTCACACTGGCTACTGAGCTTCTAGTGCATGACACCTTGGAAACAGACTTAAATGAAGAGCAACACATGACATTTACTGATGCTCACAAAGTCCTTAAATCTCACAAAGATACACCTTAGGAAGATAATGTGCCTAGCATAGTGTGAAAATAGTGTTGCTGACTGGTAATTGATTGGTTTTCTCATTTGCATTAAAATCCAAGAGCAGCAGGAATTGTCTGCAATATCACATTGTCTCTGGAATGGCATTGTGTTTGTTGTATGGGTATCTCTACACCAATGAATCAGTTCGAAGCAAATTGGTGATATTGGTGATTAGTAAAACCTTAAAATCACACGAAAGATTCCACTTATGATATTTTGTTTTAATTTCTAAGAACTTAACCTCAAGAAATGAGTCTCACTATGGAAAAGATCTATTTTCACATGGCCTTATAGTCTTTCTTGTTTTTGTTAAAAATGTTCTTATAACTTAGGTATCAAAAAAAAAAAAAAAAAAAAAAAAAAAAAAAAAAAAGACAATAGTTAAATAGCTCCTTTCCAGAACACCCCCTGTACTTTACAGTCCATAATATCTTAGGAGAGTTGTAGTTTTAAAATAACATTGTTATTTTTTCCAAGTAGCTATACTCTAATTTATTTATTTTTAAACTTAAAAAAAAAATAGTGCATTGATGGCTTATAAAATTAATGTCAAGATAAGCAAGTTGTATCCTGCTTGGAAGTACAATGTAATCATTAAGCTTTATTTTATTTTTGACTGTCTCTACATATGTGTGTATTGTATGTATGGCACATGAATATATGGATGTGCACGTGGACACGTATCTGTGGGGATGTTCATCTGTGTGGGAGATGTAGAGGTTGATGTCAGAGTGTCTTTCTCAATTACTTTTTGCCTTATTTTTCTGAGACAATGTCTCTTACTGAACCCAGAGCTTGCCATTTTGACTAGACTAGCTGGCCAGGGAGACCCCAGGATCTGCCTGTCTCTACTCTTTTGTGCTGGGGTTACAGACATGTGCTGCACTCAGCTTTTGCATAAGGGCTGGTGATCCAAACTCAGGTCCTCTGGTTGGAAGCAAGCACTTTACTGCTGACCTGTATGTCTGGCTGGGGAGAGCAGAGGAAGACCAGAGTGAGTCTGTACTGTTTGGCTTTGGGTATGGTTATGCCAAGGACCCAATGGAAGTGGCAAAGCCCTCCAAGGTGAGGTTCAGAGGGGTAGCAGAAACTTTCCCTGGTGTGAGTGGGAATGTTGGCAGTGTGTATAGTAATAAACATGCTAGATGCGGTGATACGGGCTAATGCAAGACAAGTTAAAGTATATACATGCAGGGTTATTTGGAGTAGCTCTCTGCAGGGAGAGGAGCAGAGAGTGGGGGAGATGCAGGAAGAGAAAAAAAGGAGAGAGGGAGGGAGAGGAAGGGGGAGGGAGGGGCAGGAGGAGGGGGAGGGAGAGGGAAGGGGAAAGGGGGCATAAAGAGAGGGGGAGAGATGGGAGAGAGGGGAGAGAGGGAGAGAGGGAGAGAGGGAGAGAGGGAGAGAGGGAGAGAGGGAGAGAGGGGAACCAAAAATATCTTGATTATATAGTGAAGAGGGAGGGAGAATCCCTGCTCCTGGGCCGGAAAGTTCAGGATAGAGGGTTGGGGTATGCTAGCTATGCTCTGCAGCAGGTACGGACTGATGGATACTGGGAGAAACACAACATACAGAAATTATCAACCACAGTTTCCTCCTCCAGGATGACTTCAATCTGAGACTGCTCCCATGCAGAGACATCTTGTTGAGATTAGCTAACCCTGCCTCTTTGTCAGCTGTACACCCTCAATGTGCCTCCTTATTCAGCTGTTTATAATAGATCTACCTCCTTGGGTCATATGTATAAAATAACAGGTTGAGGTTCTGGGTTGTTGCAGTTAGTGTCCTTCCTCACAATGAATACAACCCACCGGATCCCAGGTGTTTGTATGTGTGTTTGTGGGTCTCTCCTTTCTTCTCCTTACACCCAACCTCCACCCCCAGTTAGGTCAATCCCTAAAACCATGCAGAGCACAGTACTTAACCTCATATACCTATTTTTTTTTAAAATAGTAGACAAGGATGATAAAAATATAATGCTATACAACATAAGTAAGATAGACAATTTAAATAGGTAATGGCTATTTTAATTTTAATTTTCATTTTTCGAGGCAGGGTTTCTCCAACCTCGGCTGTCCTGGACTTGCTTTGTAGACCAGGCTGGCCTCAAACTCACAGAGATCCACCTGGCTCTGCCTCCCAGAGTGCAGGGATTACCAGTGTGCACCACGGGGTGTCTGGCTTGTAATGTTTACTTTTAATTATCAATTTTTTACAGGCCAGAATCAGCTGTGAGGAGCTTCAATTGAGTAATTATTTAGAGCAGGTTGGCCTGTGGAAATGCCTGTTGGGGATTGTTAATTGATGACCTAGACACCATTTCCCTAGAAAGTTAGATGAAGAATGCAGGCTGTGTGCATTTGTTTCTCTCTGTTCTTGACTAGACCTTTGCTTTTCTTCAGTGATGGACTGTATATGAATCACTTATCTATTCCTGTGACAAAATACTATGACTAAGGCAACTATAGAAGAGTTTACTTGGGCTTAAGTTTGCAGAGAGCTACAGTCCATGATGGTGGAGCAGAGACAGTAGGAATGAGACACTGCTCTGTAGACCAGGCTGGCCTCGAACTCACAGAGCTCCACCTGCCTCTGCCTCCCTGGATTAAAGGTGGGCACCACCACTGCCCAGCTAGGGAACTCTTATATAAGGGCGTATTTAATTGTGGGCTTGCTTACAATTTCCATTATCATCATGGCAGGGTAGCGTGTCTACCGGACCGGTAGCTGAGGACTACATCCTGACCTGCAGACCAAGACACAAAGTAAGCTTGGGCCTGGTACTGGCTTGTGAAACATCAAAGCCCACCCCCCACACCCCCCAGTGACACACTTCCTCTATGAGGCCACACCTACTTTAACAAGGGCATACTTCCTACCTAATCCTTCTTGTCAAATAGTGCCACTTTATATGAGCCTATAGGGGTCATTCTTATTCAAACCGCCACACTACCCAAACAGCACCACCCACTGGGGGACCAACTGTGCAAGCACCTAAGCCTATGGGGAACATTTTCATTCAAACCACCCCAGATTGTAACAAATAAACCCTTTCATTTCAAGTTACTTTTTGTCCTGGTAATTTATCACAGCAACAGAAATGAAAGTAGAGTAATATGCCAATGAGTATGGTTATGTAGAAATGCAGTGTAAAACAAGTATAGCAAAATAGGCAAGAGGCAAGCTAGGCATGGTGGCGCAGGCTTGTAATCCCAGCACACAGGAAGACAGGAGGATTATGAGTTTGAGGCCCATCTGGGGTACATAGTGACACCCTGTCATAAACATAAAAGGCAAGAGGCATATTGCAACATTTTTATTCAATTCATGGATTATATTATAGATACAATTGTTCTTATTTTCTAAGTCATCCCTTTATGACTATAATGACCAAAAAAAAAAAAAAAAAAAATGTTCTTTTCTGGAATAAAAAGAAAAGCTGCAAAAATATGTTTGCCAAGCTCTAAATATGATTTTGTGATGTCGTACTTTAATGCGTATAGGTAATAAATCAAAACACTAAAAAGTTAAATGTTCATATATGTATAATGCATCATTTCTTCTTAGTAGTGGCTCAAGGCCAGCTGCTTTCAACAGAGCATTTAGGTACACTGGGTGGGGACAGCAGAATGACACACACTGTGACACACTGCAAGTTGGTCTGAGTGACGCTTTCTTCATCCCCCTCAGTTGCTGCCCCCTTGATACAATGCAGCCTCTGTCCCCTCTCCATGTTTCCTCCTGATCTTCCTTATCTGTTTACTTCTTCTATCTCTTTCAGAAACAGCAAGCATTCATGACCCAATGCCCGTACCATAGCATTCCTGAGGACCCACCTGGCTGTCTGTACTTACCCAGCTCTTTGGAAATGCTCAGGCTTTGTTTCAATGTGGCACGCACTTAGCACTTACAATAGAAGGAGATTGGAACCAAGATGTTTGCTTTTCCTGGTGAGAGAAAATAAAACAAGATGACAATCCAAAGGAAGCCATATGAGATCATCAGTAGATAAACATTTCACAGGAGAAACGATCACCACTGTTATGAGAAGCAAAAGCAGCTTTCACTCTTGGCCGTAGAACTTTAAAACAGTCTCTGAAAACATCCCGTTATCCCTCAGCTAGCAGACACACATCTTCCAATATTTGACAAATACCATCTTGAATCTTTCTTAGTGCAGGTGGTGCTAACCATCTCGAGCTGTTCCTCTCTTCTCAGTTAAAGCCGCCTTTCGGCTTCGAGTTCCTTCTGCACTGCCGAAGGAAACCTTAGCAGATGGATTGGTGCAGAGGAAATGGCACATAAGGAATCAGCATGCAGATCAGTACATAAATCTATATCGTCCTCCCCTTCATCTGTGTTCAGTGAAAATGAGAGCTTTGGAGATGCAAGATCCTGCCTGGTGCTGAGAAAGCTCACTGCCGCTCTGTGTGCTTGTTTCCCAGGCTGCTACCATGCCAGGGATACACTAGGACCTCCTGGCCTGGACACCTCTGAGCCCCATGTAGAAGCCACGACACCATTGTCACTTTTTGGAACTATAGGGAAAATTCCCAATGAAGTATTATTTCGCTCTGTCCATAGTTGTGAAAGGGCATCAAAGCAACTTGCCAAAGTCAGAGAATTTACCTGCAGCCTAAAGCCAGACTCCAGAATGGACACTGCTCATTCAAATAAATAGAACCACTAAAGCACTATTATTATTATTATTATTATTATTATTATTATTATTATTATTATTATTATTATTATTATTTTCATCCTAAAAGTTTATAGCATATAATCACAATTTAAAGAGAAATTTCAGTTTAACCCAAGGTAAGTGAACTGGAATATTCTTTTGAAAACGGTGGTGGAGGGCAAATCTTCATGCATTCAGTCCCTTTGTTCTTAGCTTCCCCTCACCCAACCAGAATCTTGACATATTGGGCTGAAATAGCAGGTGAGATTACTACTGCCCAACCTCTGAAGTCTAGCTTTGCACTTTCATGTCAACAGGGCAATCATTTTGGCTGAAGCAGTTGCTGAATGGTTCGACTTGTAGAATCCCACAGCTTTTCATGTCAGCTGATGAGTTTGTGTTTCCACACACCTAGTAAGTGCACAACCTTTCATGCTGTATTGAACTGAGGAAGCAAATGAAGACCTGAATAGGAAATCAGCCATGTCCTGCATTTCTGTTGTAAGAGGTTAAAAAGAGAACCTAATAATTAACCAAAGTTGCCGTCAGCTGTCTTCAGTTCTTTGGGGAGTTTTTATAGTTAGCTGAGTTGTCTTTCCTTGATATTGCTTTTGAGCAGAAGTACCTGTTCACAGCATTTGCTGGTTTTGCTTGTCATTGGTTTTGTTTTCATTTTTGTTTTTCAAGGCTTCTTGGAAAGAGTATGATTTGTACTTAACTTCAATGTACCACATGATCTCCAAAGCAGGGGTAAGTGGAAACATGCTGGTCGTTTTCCATCATAAGCTAGCTGCCCAGAAGGTCAGAGTGTTGACGGATGAAGGAACACACTAGGAATGTGTTTGCTGTGACTAATGGTTCCGAGAAAACAATCTTCGGACCATGACAGTTAAACCTGTGAGAAAGCAGTGACCACCAGGGCCAGTAGTAAAGCTGAAGGTATTTCTTGGTGCAGATGGTAATGAGCAAAAAAGTTGAAATATTTCAGAAAGTTAGCCTTTTGACTTATCATATAAGAACTTTGGGATGTGTGGGGGTAAAATAATGCATTCAAGATGTACTGAATGACATGAAGCTGGTAGATGCTTAAACTCGCGTGCGCCCATACACACACATACACACACATACACACACACACACACACACACACACACACACACACACACACACACAGTGACTTTACTCTCCAGGTTTTTTAGTATCCTTACAAAGAATGGTCTAGGTACCAGAGACAGCCAAGTACAATTTTATCAGACTGGTAGTTCCTGTTTCCCAGATGCTGAATCACATATCCCCTGAATCCCACAGCAGTAATTGCTGCACGTTTCCTGTAGATGTAGAAGGTCAATATGCATGGCATAGGAAGAAGATAGTATGGAGAGTCCAGGCCCTAGTGCTCTGCAAGCCTTTGGTGGGTGACAGGGCCCCTGGTCTGGTGCACCCTGCATGCCTACAGAACTGTCGCTTCTTCACATCCTGGTTGTAGAACATTCATGTTATATGTTTTAAAGACAAAGTGAGTGCATGGGGAGGGGGTGTCAGAAAGCAAAAGCTGGTGACTTGAAGAATAGTTGAAAAAGATTAGAGATCTAGCAATTTGTAAATTATACTTATTGGGATGTTTTAATGAGACTATCCTTCCAGGAAGAACCTTTTAGTGTGTCCTGGGGAGAGATCATGGGATGGAAGTGGGCAGTTGGGACAAGGGAACCACAGCAGCTGTGCTGCACAGGAACCAAACACCAGTTAATGCCATCAAGAGTTGTTGGTGTATATGTGTATGTGACACCCTGGCAAGAAAGGCCACTAAAAAGTAAGCATAAAACACAAGACTTAAAGAACAGATTTTGAAGTCTGAGGACTAAACTGGCCAAGCCATTCCCTATACTTTTGAGGCTGAAAGTTCTGGTAAGCAAATAAAATAGTCCTTTAGTGTCCATAGGGATTGGTTCTGGCACAGCCCACAGATGCTCTCGTCTCTTGGGAAAAAATGGCAGATGATTCACATATAATTCACGCACATATCCCTGCAGACTTTAAATTGTCTCAAGGTTACTCATCATATCTAACACAATGCAAAGTCTGTGTGGGAGCCGTTACATTGTGTTGTTAGGGGTGATGACAGGAACAGGATCAGTTTGTGATGAATACAGGCAAAAACACTGTGAACATAGCTATGCAGTGCATGCTGATGGTTGGTTGTGTTTGTGGATGTGGAATGAGCCCCATGAAGGGCCAACTGAATGTGCCACCTGCGTAAGAAATGCAAAACAACGTGAGTGGTAAAACTTACCGTCTCTACCAGGCAAATCCATCAAGGCTGATCTCAGACTACCCATAGGACGTCAGTGAGTACACACCTCAGGAGATACACGCAACATGTCAGTGAGTACACACCTCAGGAGATGCACAGAGCATGTCAAAGAGTACACACCTCAGGAGATGCATGCAGCGTGTCAGAGAGTACACACCTCAGGAGATGCACAGAGCATGTCAGTGAGTACATACCTCAGGAGATGCACAGAGCATGTCAGTGAGTACACACCTCAGGAGATGCACGCAGCATGTCAGTGAGTACACACCTCAGGAGATGCTCAGAGCATGTCAGTGAGTACACACCTCAGGAGATGCACACAGCATGTTAGTGAGTACACACCTCAGGAGATGCTCAGAGCATGTCAGAGAGTACACACCTCAGAAGATGCACACAGCATGTCAGAGAGTACACACCTCAGGAGATGCACGCAGCATGTCAGAGAGTACACACCTCAGGAGATACACGCAGCATATCAGTGAGTACATACCTCAGGAGATACACGCAGCATGTCAGTGAGTACACACCTCAGGAGATGCATGCAGCATGTCAGTGAGTACACACCTCAGGAGATGCACACAGCATGTTAGTGAGTACACACCTCAGGAGATGCTCAGAGCATGTCAGAGAGTACACACCTCAGAAGATGCACACAGCATGTCAGAGAGTACACACCTCAGGAGATGCACGCAGCATGTCAGAGAGTACACACCTCAGGAGATACACGCAGCATATCAGTGAGTACACACCTCAGGAGATACACGCAGCATGTCAGTGAGTACACACCTCAGGAGATGCATGCAGCATGTCAGTGAGTACACACCTCAGGAGATGCACGCAGCATGTCAGTGAGTACACACCTCAGGAGATGCACAGAGCATGTCAGTGAGTACACACCTCAGGAGATGCACACAGCATGTCAGTGAGTACACACCTCAGGAGATGCACACAGCATGTCAGAGAGTACACACCTCAGGAGATGCACGCAGCATGTCAGAGAGTACACACCTCAGGAGATGCACGCAGCATGTCAGAGAGTACACACCTCAGGAGATACACGCAGCATATCAGTGAGTACATACCTCAGGAGATACACGCAGCATGTCAGTGAGTACACACCTCAGGAGATGCATGCAGCATGTCAGTGAGTACACACCTCAGGAGATGCACACAGCATGTTAGTGAGTACACACCTCAGGAGATGCTCAGAGCATGTCAGAGAGTACACACCTCAGAAGATGCACACAGCATGTCAGAGAGTACACACCTCAGGAGATGCACGCAGCATGTCAGAGAGTACACACCTCAGGAGATACACGCAGCATATCAGTGAGTACACACCTCAGGAGATACACGCAGCATGTCAGTGAGTACACACCTCAGGAGATGCATGCAGCATGTCAGTGAGTACACACCTCAGGAGATGCACGCAGCATGTCAGTGAGTACACACCTCAGGAGATGCACAGAGCATGTCAGTGAGTACACACCTCAGGAGATGCACACAGCATGTCAGTGAGTACACACCTCAGGAGATGCACAGAGCATGTCAATGAGTACACACCTCAGGAGATGCATGCAGCATGCCATTTTGCAATATTCCATGAAGCTACACTGGCGTCAATAGTAGAGACACTACAGTATTTGAAAAGTGCTGAGTTTGAGTACTTAGTATCTTTTTAAAAGTTTAACTTAGCCAGGCAGCAGCAGCACATGCCTTTAATCCTAGAACTTGAGAGGCAGAGACAGACAGATCTCTCTGAGTTCAAGACCAGCCTGGTCTAAGTGAGTTTTAGGCCAGTCAAAGCTGCACAGAGAAACTCTGCCTCAAAAACAAGACAAAACAACAACAACAACAAAAAGAAAAATGTATAACTTAATTAAATGTTTACATGCATTGATACTTTTGTGTTTAAATGATACAAATTTTCACAACTATCTGGTAAGAGACTTGAAAACCAACAACAGCATTCCGGGAACCAAGGACAAGCTCCTGTGTGCAGCAGTTCTAGTTAAATGTACATATCCATTTTCTCTTTTCTCTCTCTCTCCCTTCCCCATCCTTCGCCAGGAATCTTGAGTTAGCAGGGGCATCATTGTTGGCTGCTCAGGAACAAGGCCTATTAGGCCTGACGCACATATGTTAACACTTACACAATTAGCTTCTTCAGTTTAAAAACAACAATCCACCAAACTCCCCCAGGCTGTTCTAAAACCCAAGGCCTGCTGAACCCAAGCCTATCCAGATGCCAACAGCCAATAATTTATGATGGGATTAGGCATGAGCGCAAAGAAAGGTTTCTTGTCAATTATGAGTGTGAAGACCACACACACTGAAAAGAAGTACTCTCTACAAATCAAAGGACCCCATCAGCCTACCTTGGCAGTAAGTGGTCAGTCAGTGTTTCCTCTGCTGTACAGTGCCCTCTCAGGGCTTCCTATTTACTTCTTTGTACTCAAAAGCTCATCAATGAAATATTTGATCAAATGCTAGCAACTGTGGGGCTCTTGGGAGAAGCAGTTGACAAAGGCTTTACAGTACCACGTCACCCAGGCTGTTGAAGAAATCCAGCCCTGGTGATAATGTGTATATTCATTCTCTGTAAATGATTAAGATCAAAACCATGCAATGAATCATGGTAGCAAGGCCAGACTTGCTTTGATTAACTATACTGGTATAATGAAACCCAACAGAGCAATCATTGAAACATTTAACTTCAAATGTAAATCTTCTTGAACTCTGAAAAAAAAAAAAAAAAAAAAAAAAAAGAAAGAAAGAAAGCATGTTAGGCAAGGAGAGGTGGTGTATAATACAGCCGTATTCACATAATGAAAGTGGAGGCAGCTGTAAAGAGAAGGGAATGTTAAAAAGTTGTTATGCTGTGTTTGGCAAGAATGAGTCATTTTAAAAGTGTCAATCATGATAATCCAACATATTTTTAATCTAAAGGTCAACAGAAGCAGCTTCCAAGGTGGTGCAATATGCGAAAGCAAGTGGTTATAAGATGATTTCAAGTGTTAATACTGTACCACAGTATGTCTTGGAAAATTAATCTCAGCTCTAAATTGAAGAGCATGGATTGATCAAGGTGGAAAAATTTTTTATTAAAAATGTACTGAAATAGCTGGTGCCACTGTCTTTCTAACCAAAGGGCTCTGTGACAATTTTATCTTCCTGACATGGCTTTCTGTACAGGCCCTATCTACATGACAGTTATTCAGTGGAGGGTCAAGAGACTCACCTACTGGCACCAGTGTCCATAGACTGGAAACTCTTTCTTTACAATGCCCTTGATTCATCTGTGAAGGTGGGACACATACACCAGTAGAACGCAAGCCCGCAGGACATAGTCTTCTGAAGAGGAATAGCCTGTCTCCAGGAGCTGGCTAAAGTAGTTTGCATCCTCACTCACCTTTCCTGTTTTCCTTGAACAACTTTCAAATGTTCCACAAACATGGGTGGGTCACACTGTACACTTAAGTAATAGAAATAGCCCACATGGAGTGACAATAGTAAAATTATGTTCTGTCTGTAACATTTATAGGAACATGAGGGCTCCCTCACAAAGAAAGCAACTGTTACTCAGGCAGTGTTGGACTTTCATCTCAGGAGCTTGCTATGTACACTGCAAACATATGATGAGTTTTATAAGGCTATAGAAACTGTGCTAGAAAAAACAATCTGTAAGAGGTCTTTAACATATAAAAATCACTGGGCACATTCAATTTCATGGTCAAGCCCCTCCCAAAGCCACTAGGTTACATAATCCAATCTATGTTACTATGGGAGAACTTGGTTCGAACCATTATTATAGGTCATAGCAATAATCTCACTTACAGTTCTTGAGAACTGGCTATGGTTAGCACTGAAATATTCTTTTCTGGATCCTTTGTAAATCTAATCAATGATTTGTTTCTTCTCTGAATTAAAGACACCTTAAGATTTAAAATAGTCTGTGTGTTTGTGTGCATGTGTATGTGTATTACTCTTTCTGGTGATTTCTAACACAGTTTCTTTCTTTCTTTTTCTTTTCTTTTCTTTTCTTTCTTTCTTTCTTTTTTTTTTTAGATGAGGTTTCTCTGCATAGCCTTGGGTGTCTTGAATTCATTTTCGTAGACCAGGCTGGCCTTGAATTTACAGAGATATGCGGGCTTCTGCCTCTCCCAGTGCTGGGATTACAGGCATATGCCACTGTGCCCAGTTAATACAATTTATGTAATTTGTCAGTTAAACCTTTTTAGGAAGGTTTGATTGTGTTTTTAGAAAGCTCTGGAGTGGCCGGGTGTGGTGGCATATGCCTGTAATCCCAGAACTCTGGAAGGCAGAGGCAGGTGGATCTCTGTGAGTTAAAGGCCAGACTGGTCTGCAAAGTGAGTCCAGGACAGCCAAGGCTAACAGAGAAACCATGTCTCAAAACAACAACAACAACAACAACAACAGACAAAACAAAACCAAAAACCAAAAAAAGTTCTGAATAGTTTAAAGAAAAACTAATAAAAAATGAATAAAAATAAATAAACAGCAGTAAAATGAAGAAGCCACTTTGTCACACAGTGTTTTTTCCCAGGATATATGCCTATGGAAAAGGACTATAAAGAAGCTGTGTCACAGGCAACAGGCATTTGGATTCTGATATTTGTCATTACTCTTCTTTCCTTCCTACATTTTAAAAATATGCTGCTTGTCTTCAAAGCATGAACTGTACAGCCACTATTCTAAATAGCTAAATGTGTTTATGGCATAATTTACCTAGTAATAGTCTTTATAATAGAGTATACATATAGATCCTATTAGATTTGAAGTTTTGTCTCAACACAGAATACACATGTCTCTCTGAAAAATCATGGGAAAAAAAGAAAAAAAAATGATATAAAATTTCACCCCATAGAAGAAAAATAACTGCTCTGCGAATTTTGCTATATTTTTCTGGTGTTTTAAATATGCACATGTCATGATATGTTAAAAATAAGTTTAGGTTACTATTGTGTGAGGTGTCCATAAAAATAAGTGGAAAAGATTGTATCTCTTTCAGTATTACTACTGCTACTAGATGTGCTGACAGTTCAAAGATGTGTTAATAGTGTCTTGCATTTGATTTTTCTTCCAGTTTTGAGATGTCATGCATGGCATTATACACAGACCTTCTAGACCTTTCCAGATGCCCTGTGTTTTGAAAATTGTATATATCTTGACAGCTTTTGTTCCACCATCATAAGTTCCAGGCTTGGCATGATCATGACATCCTTAAATAGGCAATGGTCACAAATGCAGAAATATTCATACTTGCTTTGCCAGAAAAGACACATTTCACAAATGTCCTAGATTGTTTTTTCCAAAAGGCTGATTCACAGGCTTTCTGAAGATTTCTCAGTTTCAGGCTCAGTGACCACAATATAGAAACATATTTGGCAAATATTCAAGATCTAAAGACCTCTAAAAGAAGCATATTTTCTTAACTTGCTCATCTTTCACAGACACCATCTGTAGTGGAATTGGACTGGGACAGAGGGTGGGGAAGGAGAAGGTAATGAAAAACATGAACCTTATCTTTAACTATTCATCACACAGCCAACACAGGAGCAAGGAAAAGAGCTGGGAAAGCAGCCGGGAATGCAATCCTTTGACAGGTAGGAGCCCAGTTAAACTGACATGTGACATACCTACACTGTTACAACAATGAAGTTATTGACATTAAAAGAATGCAGAATAAAAACACTGCACTATTTTCTTGGGCAAGCCCTCACTTCTATGGAGGTCCATTGAATCTCCAAGATCAGCTCATTAAGCAGAGCAATTACTGATCTAAAACAGGGGCTCTGGAGAGCCACATCTCTCCCAAAGTTTCTCTTTTCTAGATGCTTGTCTTTCAGAAAATGTTGCTTCAGTTGGACTCCTGGAAGTTTATGCAATGTTCCTATTGGATATTGGGGAAAATGTTACTTTGAAATGGATTCTTTGGTAGATATCATTCTGATTGTCTCAGGAATAAATTTTACATACACGGACTTGTTTTTATCTGTTATTCCAGAGTCAAAGACCTAACACAATGACAAAAGTAATTTACATACAGGCTGATGATATGAAATATGAACAAGATGAAGACTTGATCCAAGTCCCAGCCAGGTGTGGTGGCGCACGCCTTTAATCCCAGCACTTGGGAGGCAGAGGCAGGAGGATCGCTGTGAGTTTAAGGCCAGCCTGGCCTACAAAGTGAGTCCAGGACAGTCAAGGGTACACAGAGAGGCCCTGTCTTGGGAAAAAAAAAACCCAAGTGCCTCTGTACTGATAGAAAAGCAAATTTCAGGACTTAAAAGTTGAGCATGTAAACTTTCTGCTTTGGTTTCATAGTTTGAAAATAGATGTAATATTTTTGAATGATCTCTTAATTTATATGCCTTGATAGGTAAATAATTATCTTCTACTATATCTCATAAGCACATGTTTCTGAAAAATAGGGAGATGAATTCTCTTTGTAAAATGGAAGAATATGATGGGTGTGGTAATATATCCTGAATTCCTAGCTCTTGGGATGTGAAAGAAGGATCAGAAATGTAGGGCTACCCTTAGCTACATAGTGAGTTTGAAGTTAGCCTGGACTATATGAAACTCAGCCTGGACTATATGAGACTCTTCAGACAAACAAACAAAGATCAGCTCAGATAAGAGTTTTTCTCCTACCCTGGTAAACTGAGAAGGCAGTGAAAGGACAAGTCAAAATGCTTCCAGTCCTCCCACCTTTATGAGTATGGCTTGAGAAGGTTGGTTTTCATATTGAATAGAAGGAAGATACTGAATTAAAAGTAAAAAATCCTGTGTCATAGACTAAGTGGATTCCACATGAGAGAAAAGGGGGGAAATGGAGAAGGGAAGAACATTCTGGAAGACTAACTAATGATCACAAGGAGCCTGGGTCAAATCCAAGATGGCTGCTTACATACTGGATTGGACTGGTTTTAAACAGGAGTATACCACAGCTAATCTTTTCTCTCCTTAATATGCATAAAGATCACAGCAGTATGTGGTAACAAAGAGTTGCCTCTTCTATGCATATCTGTATGTTAACCCACAACTTCTGTGCAACTTTCACAGTAAAATAAGAAAAACATTTCACCTTCTTCCTTTTGTTCTTGCTTTCTCAGTACCTACAATGTCATTTCTTCTTCCTCTTCCTCCTGCCTTGCTATGCCTCCTTTCATCAATGAAGCCTACCTGCTACACTAGTTTCTTGGGAACATTCCACACTTTCGTTATCTTCAAGAGAGGGAATCCTCCTGCCTGGATTCTGTTTTAGGTTTTAAATTACAACTAATATTAAATTTATCTGTTAGCTTTAGAGATACTCAGAAATGTTTCTTGCAGGCTAGAGAGTAACTTTGACAACAGGGACCATGACATGAGAGCCTTTTCCTCTCAACAAAAGCCAGTGTCCCCTCTACCTAGATACATGCCCTATGTTTTAAGATATAAAGGAGATGGCATAGAGTCCTATAAAGACAAAATTCTTATATATTATAGAAATCACCAGGTTTCATTTTCAGCTACTTAATTCTGTTAAAAATGAAAAACGCATTCTTGGCTTTCCTGATAATTACTTGAAGAATGAAAGAGGTAGGAATAAAGGAATAAAAAGCCATCAGGGTCTTATATATGTGTTATCTTATTTAATACTCTATCCTGTGGAGCAAATCCTGTTGTTCTCATGTCACAGAGAACCAAACGGGATAGAAGAAGTTAAGTAAATGAAGATCACACAGAGAGTAAAAGAAGAAATGGTGTCATGGGTACCCTGATGTTTTCTGTCCTTTGGACGGTGGTTCCTGAGACTAGAAGCAAGTTGAGCTCTTCGGCCTTTGAATATAAAGTTCCCCCACTGACTTACCGATATATGACTGAAGAAACTGCTTCTCTGGGCTGCAAAGCCATGTAACTACATCAAATAAAAATGAGTTGGTAGCAAGTGTGCTTTGCTTTGGTGAACACATCTACAACTTCCCTTCTTGCTGTGGTGACAGTTTTCATCTTCCAACATTTTTCAGATTTGATGACTTACTTGAATGTATTGCATGACATAAATAAACAAATAATAAGTAAATAAAGCTTCTCTTGTTCCCAAGGACCATAAGTATGGGCTGGTGAAAGCTTGCATGGCAAAGAAGTTGTCCTCACAGGACAAGGAGGTGAGTGTTTGTTCCAGTTTGTTCCCCTGGAGACAGAAAGCTGCACATTGGTATTTTATGCAGGGGGATGACATGAGGAGTGACATTTTTTCATCAGTAGACCACACGGGCCACGAAACTTGCTGAGTTATCTAAACAAAAGTTATGTTCAGAAGGTGGCCTTCTAAACAAAAACTGGTGCCAGGTTTCCCTTTTGCATAATTAAAAACTTCAGATGGAAATATGCATTCAGTAAGCAAGCTACACTGAGCCTGAGAGGACTCCCAAGAGGCCATGAAGACTGAACTGTAGAGAGACTAACAGAGACCTCTGCTGGCTGAGTTTTGGGCTTCCTGACTGGTAGTTACTGACACAGGACTGAGCAGCCTTTCCATGCCTAACAAGCTTATAGATATAGTTATGCATTTCTTAAGGGTCATATACAAGTTGAAAAGTGAATCCTTTGCTGGTTTCATCATCATGTGAATTTTGCCGAGCACATATACAGACTAAGTTGGCTATGACATCATTAGGTTGTATAAACTGCTATGAATACATGTAGTTGTTGACCAAGAGGTCATTATGTGGCATATGAGCTTAAACGTAAATAATAATAATTCTTATGTTTGTCATACAGAGTTACTTATTGCTCTTTGGTGCGTCAAAGGTGAAAATTCAGAGCCACTTGCATGTTTACATTAAAATTTTCCTAACCACATCTGACCAAGGAATGGTAAGCAGGTTTCGATTTTGTTAAAACATTGAGACAGGAGCTCACATTATAGTGTAGAGCAGTGGCTCTCAACCTGCGCATTGCATACCAGACATCCTGAATATCAGATATTTATATTATGATTCATAACAATAGTAAAGTTACAGTTATGAAGTAGCAACAAAATAATTTTATGGTCGGGCATCACTACAACACAAATAACTGTATTAAAGGGTCACAGTATTAGGAAGGTTGAGAACCACTCATGTAAATGATGATGGGCAGTTGTATTTCTTATTAGTAGATTATATTATTGAAGCATATTTGAAAAATATGAATTCTGGCAACTAAATCCTGCAATGCTTCAACAATGTTTTAATAAAACTTGAAGAACAATGGTAGTAATGTATTTTTATGTTAAACACTAAATTTATAGAGTATTCTTCAACTCACCACATGACTGCATTCTGGTGTATCTGTTTCTTTTCTCCCCAATTAAAATCCAGCCAATATCATCAACAGTATCATAATTTACCCATATTTATCAACATGAAGGGCCTCTCAGTCTTTCCTGGGAGGAATCATGTATTTCAGGGCTAAATATAGGCAAATAAATCCAATCTCCAAATCCTCACAGGCAATGCAAAGCTCACTTGTACCATTATGATGTACATCAGCCTATCTGTGAACACAGTCATTTTCCCAGCTAAATAAATTACTACTATAATTATATGTCCTTGAGGTCATCTCCTATAGGAGATGGTCAGCACTTCCGTTAACATTCCACTCTGGCCTCAGCCAATCAATGCCAGGTAATGATGTTGAATACACATTTAATTAGCTCAACTCTTCATTTCGTTACTGTGTTAGCCTAGGGATGAAGAAGAAAGCAAAGCATTGTGTGCAGTCTCAGACAGGGTTCCAGAAGGGAAAGTCTCTCGTCTCTAGCCACAGTCTTCACTTCCTCTTTAGTTTGGCCAAGACAGAACATTCCTTACATGTTAGTGGAATAATACATCTACCCGAAGAAAGGAACTTCGCGTGTGAGATTCTACACAGAAAGGAACAACTCTCCATTCTCTAGTCAGGCCTTTGACACTGGTAGTTCAACCCCTCTCAGACCAAGAGAGATATTTTATGGTTTGTTCATACTCACATAGATACAATGGCAATTAATTTATTAACTCATGGACTGATAGAACTCTGTATTAGTTCAGGATATGGAGTTATTGGGTCTGGTTCTTGAAAGGTTCCACTCTCTCTCCCTATATGATACAAATAATCCTGGCAGTAGCCACAAATAGGTACATGGCATGGATTTTACTGATATACTTTTTTGACTTTGGTATTGCTTTTTTTTTTTTTTTTTTTTTTTTTTTTTTTTTTTTGGTTTTTTGAGACAGGGTCTCTCTATGTATCCTTGGCTGTCCTGGATTTGCTTTGTAGATCAGGCTGGCCTCAAACTCACAGCGATCGCCTGCCTCTGCCTCCCAAGTGCTGGGATTAAAGGTGTGTGCCACCACACCCGGCTGGTATTGCTGTTGTAGACAACTTATTAGTGATGGAGAAGGACATATCTGCTTTCTAATATGTCCACTCTGTTATTCAGACTATATGGCCCTGGACTTTCAGTACTTATGTGTATGTCGCCGAAGACATAAACTTTTGAAAGCTAATACACAACCTGCTGCTTTTCTTGTGCCTTGGTGCTTCCATGAGTTGAGGTGGAAGAGGCACTGCTTACTGAGTCCCTGGGAGGGGGGGGGGGCAGAGCAGCTCTGAGGATGATGCCACACCTAAAAAGAAGCCAAAGAGTTCTCAACATTTGTTTGTCACAACACAATCTTAGCCATGCTAACAAATACAAATGGCGTCTATGGTAATAAAGAAGTCTATAATCTGTACCACTAAGTAGCCACCTAAAGTGTGGTAATTTGGATCTAATTTGCATGAATATTAGTTCTTTTAAACAAGAAAAGAAAATCAGGATATTTCACAGACTTCCTTCAATATGAGCCACTTGTTCATTAATTTTTAATGAGAAACATTCATTATTATGAATTCTCTGACAAGACTTTTTTTGGGGGGGTAAATGATGACCATAATTAAGGTCCTCATAATGAATACAGCAATTTTTAAACAATACAATTTATATGATACTTCTCCTCTATGAGGTTTTGTTTTGTTAATAAAAAGCAACAGAGAATTTATGACTATATTTTCATAACGTATGTGGGTTTGTAGTTATAGCTGTCTTTATGTCTGCTTTCTACTCACTCATCCCTTCTTTGGTGCACACCCAATGGAGTTTTACTCACCACAGAGTTAACTTTACTTGAAAAATAAGATTTGGCATAGATTATAGGATACTGGGTTACTGGCAATCTAACTTTTTTTTTTTTCCCTCAAGGGCTTTGCTGTTATTACTGTCTTTGGCTTCAGTTACCTCTGGAGCTCAAAATCCTATCATTTACTTTTACAACACACAAATGTATTCACACATATAAAACAGCCATTAATTGAAATATTAAATCTGTTTTTCCCCCCCCCCCCAGGAGCATTAATTTCAGGGAAAAAGAATAAAACCGGAGAGGACTTACCTGTCTGCTCCTCTAGGGGAGCCCTGTTGGGTTGCTTGTGGCCCCAGACTGTAGTAGACAGACGTTGAAGCAATGCTTTTTTGCAGCAGTTTCTTCATAATTGTGACAAAATACAGAACAGAGCGAAACTCTTGTGTTAGCTCACAGTTTCTAAGGCTTCAGCCTGGTCCTTGGCTACTTTGCTTCTGAGCTGTGGTGCAGCACATGTCAAGAACACGTGACAGAAACTGGTTCCCTCATGCTCACTACCTTCGCTTCTGCTTCCCACTCTTTCGTCCTCTCCATTGAAGCACACCCTTTCTGCGCTCAGGGACGAGGTAGGACCTTCAGAGCACACACAGTGACTTGCTTCCTCCCCTGGCTCCACCTCCTGAACACTTCAGAACTGCGCAGGGTAGCAACTTCAGGTGGGAGCCACATGTTCATCGTGTGAGCCGGTGGCAGGCAGATTGCATTCAAGCCGCATTATTTACCCACACAAAACTTCTTGGTAGCCTCTTTTCATGTTGTTATGCACCATCTGTGTTAGTACTGTCTGAAGCCGACACAGAAAGAGACAAACCTGAAATTAAAGAGGCCAATAGTGGATTCTCCAGATATTAGGCTGCTGCCCCCTTTTGTTTTACCAGGTCTCCAGGCCAGATGCCAAATAGCATTCTAAGTCTCAGTCCAAAAGTGTTCTACAGGAAATCTTTGTCTCTCTGCAAGAGCTTTGGGAAGTTGGATCCTTTCACTGTTTTGCAATTTAAGATTGCCAATCCTTTTTCAACCCACCTTTACTCGAATAGTTTTTTAAAAAACTATTCTTATTTTACATATATGTATATTTTCCCTGCATGTTTGTCTGTGCATGACATGAATGTTTGGTGCCTACAGAGGTCAGGCAAGATCCCCTAGAACTGGAGTCACTGATTGTTGTAAGCCCCTATGTGGATGATGGGTATCAAACCTGGGTCCTCTGGCTCTCCAGGCCCCTGGCTCGAAATCTTAGGCCTCAAAACCGACTGTATTTCAAAGCATCTCTTAGAACTTGGCACTTTTTATACTTGTCCTACAACTCCTTCATTCTTCAGCATAATCTATCACTCATCACATGGCCAAGATGTTTCACTTTACTTCTCAGACCCTGACTCTGTTTCCCTTTTTGGCATGCTGTCTTTTTTGGATAGATGAAGGTGATTTCCTTTCCATGTCATTCCTGTGGTCAGCCTTCAGTAGAATTTGGTGATATTCCATCAAGTCCTTTTGGTGAATATAATAAAAGTTTTTAACTGAAATGATTTGAAATTTAGTAAGATTGTGGTTTCTTTCTTGGCCAAGATCATGATTTTTACAATCTATGTGCAGTGTGATTTATAAAAGAACAAATACCCCAGAACTCTACTGTAAAATAAATCCACCATTAATATGTTTTTGAGTATCATTATTTTTCCTTTGAAGTGGCTGCTTAGTTAAAAACCAAAGTAATTCAAAAAGCAGAGTGTTGACATTTTATAAAATATTTCTAAACTTACCAATGGATGTACAAAAAGGGATAAAAATAGAATGCTGGGAATTAGGACTCAGAGAATGTTTCATAGATAAGTGACATACGTGCAAAGAGTGCAGTGACCTCACGTCATCATTAAACAGTCTGAAATTGTTTAATTCAGAGGCCATACTTATAAAAGGACCTCTGTGTGAACATGGCCTCAGAGAAAGTTAGGTTCCCAAAGAGTGAGAATTTAGACCACATGAACTTCACTGTTCATTAGTGCTAAAGCGAACAACTACCTTAACTTGCTTGGAATGATGGGCTTAGATTTTGGCCTGTCAGTGTCACAATGAAGTGATATTGCATAGTTTCAATCTGCATTGCTCTCCAAAATTCCATGAGTTGAAGGTTTTATTTCCAGATGGCAACACTGTTGGAAGGTGCTGGAAATGCGAGATGAGGCTCACTTGGAGAGAGTGGGACACTGGGAATGTGCATTAGAAAAATCTAACTGGACCACAGCAACTCCCTCTGCTTCCTGGATGCTGTGCCTGTGCCTGCATGTCCATGGTAATGCACTTTCTCCTTTGTAGTGTTCCTGTCAGGGAGTTTGTCACAGTGATGGAAAGCTACCAGAGCTTCAAGCTAGGTAAGACAAATCACTGACCAGAGCAGACCTTAGGCTGCTTGGGCATTTGGAAAATTCTACATGTCTCTTTATATAGTAGGCTTGTGTTAAATAATTCTTTACATTTGGCTAATAAAAATGCTGTTAAATTATTTTGTTTTTCCATTGAGACAGGGTTTCTTTGTGTAGTCTTGGTTGTCCTGGACTCGATTTGTAGACCAGGCTGGCCTCGAACTCACAGAGATCTGCCTGACTCTGCCTCCCTGAGTGCTAGGACTACAGGTGTGTGCCATCAATGCCTGGCTTTACTGTTAAATTTTTGACAATTGAAAATTTTAAAGGAAAATGAACAACAAAAGAATGGGCATCAGGCCAGACAGTTCATCAGTATGGAGTGGACCCAGCTTCTGACAAGACTGCAGAAACGCATTCATGTCATTTAACTGTGGGGCATTAGTCCTAACCGGCATCTTTGCATCTGCCTGGCAGAGGTCAGGTTCAGCAGTGGCACAAAGAGTGTGACACAAGTGAATTTGATGAACTGAGAAGTAGGGAAAACCCTTGTCCTTAAGACCCTGATAGGAACAGGATGATCTCCTGTGGTATCCAAAGCAGGCTCAGGCAATTAAACAAGCAAACATTAGATTAAACAATTAAGAAGCAAATAAACAATTAGATGCTTTCTCCTGAAATATCTTTAGCAACTATCTGCTGTAGGGTAGGCTGCAGCAGGAAGTCGCTCTCAAGGTTCTGAGTGGCAAGGTTGCTGCCCCACTTGTTTTAAATTGCTATCAAGAGTTTCAGAATGAGCCAGGTAAGATGGCACATGTAAGGAGGCAGAAGCAGGTAGATCTCTGTGAGTCTAAGGCTAGCCTGCTCTAAAAAGTGAGTCCAAGGCATCCAAACATTTAAGGCTACACGGAGAAACTCTGTCTCGGGGGTGGCGGGGTGGAGGGTATCTCAGAATGTCTGTCTATGGAACCAAACTACAACCAACTAAGGTAAAAGGAAATCTAAAAATTATGCCACGGGAGATAAAACGATATGCCTGAAAATCAGAATTTGAATACAGATTTTTTTTTTTTAAATTTCAAGAACAAATTCTTTTTAATACTATGGTAATGTTATTACTGAAACCATGACATGAATTTTGGAGTATTTGTAGGAATCAACACCAGGTTTTTGTTACACATTGCGAGGAACTAAAGTGTACCTGTAAAGGATGAGCACATGTGCATGTTAATTTTATGTTTCTATGAGTAAATCGACGAGAAAAATCAGTTAAAGGTGGGAGGTTTAATTTTGGATCACAGTTTTGGGGGTTTCAAGTTGACAGTCAAAATTAACCATTTGTGTTAAGGAAGCATTAATTAAAACCTTTGGCAGAAGCACCTTACAAGTGTAAAAACTCTCTGTTGAGATCAGGTTGTGCCCCATTCTACAGTACTTCTGTTGTAAGAAGGTGGGTTTCAGGCTGTGGCTTGCCCTGTAAGACTCTATTTCACAAGCAGCTTTCGACTCTATTGGGAAGGCAAACACATAAGATGATTGTGTCCTTGGCGGGCATGCAAATACCTTCTGTCCAGCACCACCCATGAAGGCAAGACTGATAATTTACTCCTAAGTGTAGAAAGGGTTCCACCATACACATTCATCAGAGTAAACTGGCACCACACGAGAGCATTGGCATATTAAAATCATGTCAGTAAGGCCAATCCCAAGAATTTATCAAACACACTAGACTGGAGACATAGCCTGAATCTCAGAGAGAGGACACTTTGACACGGACATAGCCATGTGTTCACTGACTCATCTGATAACTCAGTGTGTGTCAGGGGACAAACAGAGAACTCTGGACTGGCTCAGGGACTTCAGTTTAGAGCCTGTCATTGAAAGGACCTACTAGAATTGCCATCTGTCTGTCTGTCCATAAACCCATCTGGACCCGTTGTCTACTCTTCAGTGCATTTGTTTACCTGGGGCCTGGCCCTGCCCTTCACCTTTGCAACCTCCTTGTTTCCTCTAGTAGAGCTTATTAGCTTATCCCCACAGTGACTCTTTATACTGCTAAGCAGTGTCCTGCTTCTGCCTCTTTGTGAGGCCTCTTTGAACTCTGTTGTGGTCCCTTTAACTCTTTGTAGCCATTTTATAAGCTACATATGTTCACACAGATCTGTGCATTTAGATCTGTATTCTCTATAATGTATGCTTTGTGAGTTTTAGCAGTAGTTAACAATTGGAGGAAAATAACTTCTGTTTGCTTCAGCTTGGTATCAAGAGAATCAGGATGACTTGGCAAATTGCTACCAATAAAATTGCCATTATCTTGTGAATTTACCTTTATTTAATCCATTCTGATACTATGGAAAGGCAAAAACAACTGCATGTATGGTTCTGTCCTAGTGTGCTCACAGATTAGACAATAAAAATGGCAAAACCGTAGATCTCACGAACCATAATTCAAAATTATTCCACCAGTTTTTCCATTATGCAACTGCTGTTACTAATTAGAGCATCACTTTAAATTTAGTCTGCCGTCTCCTGTGATTTAGGTCATAATATTATTTCCACTTTATACACTGAAACTGAGAACAAATATATTTGCAACTCACTCAAACCTTACTGCTAAATACAAAGACTAAAACAGTATTTAAGTCTTTTGAATTTATATGTTACTTCTCAAACAGAAAGCAAGCTCCTAGCTTAATCTTATGATCAATGACTATTAAGAAGACAGCATCCTTCCCAAGATTGTTTCAGAATTTGGCCACTCACTTCAATGGCTGCAGTGGCTAGAGACTTATTACTCCCTTCATGTTGAGACACTCCTCAAACCCCAGGGGCTGCAGTTGAAAACTCCGTGCCAGATGGCTGTAGAGGAGAGACTCCCGAAGATGCGTCTACTGTCAAGTCACCCAACAGAAATGTCCTCAGTGCCAATAGAGATGAAGATAACACATGCAGGCCATCTGTTCCCGCCACATGGCTTTTAACAAGGAAAGTCTCTTAGGATATAATGAAGACTAGATGTAGGCAAAGAAACATCTAGGACACACTCTGATTTATCTGTTGGTCATTAGTTAATTACGGATGAAGATAATTAAGAGATGTCCTCAAAAGTTGCTTCATAGTTCAGCTACTATTGCTGATCATGTAGAGATATGTCAAGTGATAAAAGAATCAGTTTTGTTAATGAAATGATTTCAAGGAAGACCAAACATGCTTCATTCTAACTTTTTTAAAAATCAGAATATATTACTCTACTTTAAACATATATTTGAAGAGCTTATGGGGGAAAATACATTAATAAAGTTGAACTATAAAAGCAAAGCCAGTGTGGCAAGAATGATTACTGTGTACAGCCTATGCACTGTAACCAATCCTGACAGAAAGGCAACTGCTACAGTAGAATTCAGGGCACCTTTAGAGTCCCTCAAACACTGCAGTCTATGTTAGGATCAAGAGAATGCTTAATAAGGTTATACACAAAGGCCCAAATCACACACCTTTATTGCTTATGGTAATACAGGAAACCCACATAGGACTCCTCTCCATAGTTTGACCTTGATGGTGTCATCTTACTTGGGACCTGGAAAGCCAAATGTATGATATAAGAAAAAAACCCTTTCTTTCTTTCTTTCTTTCTTTCTTTCTTTCTTTCTTTCTTTCTTTCTTTTTAAATATTTATTTATTTATGTTTTTTATGTATATTGGTATGTTGTCTGCATGTACATCTGCCCAAGAGAAGACAGCATTGGACAGTTGTGAACTGCCATGTGGGTGCTGGGAATTGAACTCAGGACCTTTGGAAGAGCAGTGAGTGCTTTTAACCACTGAACCATCTCTGAAGCCCCGAGGAAAACCTCTTTCTAATTAATCTTTGCTTTTGAATCAAGATGTAATAATTGTATCAACTTATGGAGATCACGTGATAGTTCAATACTTGCACACAATGAATGCTGATCAAATCAGGACAATTAGTTTTCATTTCCTTCTCCCTAAAGGATTGTCAATTCTTCTTCTTCTTTTATTACTTTTTCTTAGAGCTTCTGAGCTCCTTTCTTTCAGTTCTTCATAAAATACAGAACAGCTTGTTGGGAACTATTCTACTGCACTGTGGAGTACCAGAATGTATTTTCTGTAGCTAACTTTTTCCATACTTGTTATTCAACCTCCCGTATGTTCTCCCCTTCTTTCCTCCCTAGATGGTGATCACTATTTGATTCCCCTTTTCTTTGATATCAGCTGATAAAGAAGTTCCTACCTGAAGCTACCTACTTGGAAACAACCTCCCTCTGGGAATATCAACTGCTGCAAGTGCCTGGGCCAGGTCAGGTATGCCAAAGCCAAAGGGGAACTAGCGTAAGGGCTCCTGTCTTTTGTTCCCAAAAAAGGATTAGAATTTCTCAGTGTATGTTTTTCATTTTTCTTTCTCTTTTTCTTTTTTAAGGAAGAAAAGAGAATTGACTTTTCAATGTGCCTTATATCATTTAAACAAGGAATTCAGTCGGTTTTCAATTTGAAGCCTTATTCAATCGCCTAACAGTGGTTTTCAGAATATATTTTCATTTCCTGCTGCTCAGCTTTATGTTGTTGTTTTTTGGTAATAGGATTCCTCCTTGGCATTGCTGTTAGAGAGTGTGTTGGAGCATCAGTAATATGGCACAAAACAAGTGGGCATTCTGTAATGGTTCGTTGCAGGAACTCAATTCACTTTAAATATGACAACTCTCAGACTCTTCCTAGGGCAGAAATTTCAAAACTTCATCACTTCCAGGTAAAAATGTTTTCAAATTATTCATAGGATATAGGGGAGCCATGGAAGTTATCTTATAATACCCAATAATAATGTCTAAATCCAAACAGGTCAATATACATTTATGTCTAACATCTGTACAAAATATCTTAAAAAACCATATTGAAAGGGGAAAATGATGCAGATGTTTTATTTATAAGTGACTACAGTTACTGATGGCATGCATGTATCTGTTGTGCACTGTACAATGTTATACACTTTGCAATCAAACTGAACACTGTTATCCTTATTTTTTGGTCCTTGCTAATTTTTGCACTGCAATTGACAAAAACATTGAAAAAAATACATGCTAGGTGGTAGTGGCACAGGCCTTTAATCCCAGGATTTATCAGGCAAGCAGATGTCTGTGAGTTGATTGCCAGCCTGGTCTACAGAGTAAGTTCCAGGACAGCTAAGGATACACAGAGAAATCTTGTCTCAGAAAAACAAAAAAAACCGTACCAAACCAACCAACCAACCAACCAACCAACCAACCAACCTACAAAACAAACAAAAACCCAAGAGACACAAAAATCTGATGCCATGGAAGAAATGTATCATTATTTAATATTGAATCTAGCAATTTCTGGAAGTGGCAGTTTGTATGGGAACTGAGCTTCCTTGAGTAAGTATTAGAATGTTAATTCTCTCAATGATTTACATGTGCTGTGACGAACTGATCTCTGAGGACACTGAATGCCAAGTTTTTGTTCAGTAGCTAAACTTCTAAGAAGTGGCATCAAATACACTTGTGAGCAAACACGGTGTCCCAGAGATATTGCAGTCAAGAGACTGATGAAATTAAAAGAAAAAACACTTTGAGCATCTTCCGAGATGTCAAAATCTTCTCTGGAATAGAAGGAGTATGCAAGTGAGCAGCAATGGTCTTGGATATTAGGAGGACAAAAGGATTAGAGTTGGTTTGTAGGATGCTGAGCGAGTCTGGCTTTGCTGAGGCAGCAGTAGTGTAGCAGAGTCTGGAGGCAGCATATTAACAGTCTAAATGTTGGCCTGGAGAGGACTGGGTGCTCTTACAGAGGACCTGGGTTCAGTCCCCAGGACACACTTGGAGGCTGACAACTCTCTGTAACTCCCGTTCCAGAAGAACTGATGCCTTCTTCTAGCTTCTGTAGTGCTAGCTTGGTGCACAGGCTTACATGCAGGCAAAAGACATACATGCGTAAAATAAAAATAAAGGAATCTTTTATAAAAAATACAGTTATCTTCCACATATTTAAAATGAAAATTCTCATGTCGATGGAGTTCTCCTGGAATGGGCCATTTCCTCATCTCTACACTTGTATTTTGCTCTGCCTTCTATAAAGAGGAATCCTATACCCATGATTAAGGTTTAAAAATGTGAGCCTTTGAATGTGCTTAGCCACAGCATCTCACATGCTGGATTTCTTTGCATTAATAAGTTCCAGTCATTCCTATTAGTGTGGAAGGAAAACATAGAAACAGAAAAGTCTGAACATTCAGACTGTTCAGAAAAAACAACAGTCTAATGTAATCAGGTGATAAAAATGACTTTGACAATGATCGACACCTACTACTTTCTTGTTTGGTTTAACAAAGTATTTCATTGTACATTATCTAGGATGATTTTTCTGGGTCACAGGAAAGAGATGTATAAAAACAATGTACAGTTCCATGGTTCTCAGGCACGACCAGTCATTGGCCTACTGGGTTGCTTTGTCCAGCCTTAATATGAGGGGAGGTACCTAGTCTGATGGCAACTTGGTATGTCATGGTTGGTTGATAGCTCTGAAAGGCCTGCCCTCTTCTGAAGGGAAATGGAGGGATGGAGATGAGAGGGAGGGGAGAGCCTGAGAAGAAAGAGGAATTGTGGTTGGGATGTAGTACATGAAACAAAAAGAAATTTTAAAAATTTTAAAAGAAGAACAGTGTACAGTGGGTGAAGGGATTCAATTTCACGCCCATTTTCTTGTTTACAGGCTGCTTACAATCTCTGGCACATGATTCTGACACTATGATGTGTATTCCCTTACCATGTGTCAATAGAAATCATTCTTTTCTTTCTTTCTTTCTTTCTTTCTTCCGTTCTTTCTTTCTTTTGTGGTTTTTCAAGACAGAGTTTCTTTGTGTGTAGCCCTGGCTGCCCTGGACTCATTTTGTAGACCAGTCTGTCCTTGAACTCACAGAGATCTGCCTGCTTCTGCCTCCCTGAGTGCTGAGATTACAGGCATGGGCCACTGTACCTGGCTCATTCCTTCTATTTCTATTAGGTGTTTTGTGAGTGATAATAAGTCTAACACAAGCCTCACTGAGCTTCATTACACTTAAGCTTATGAGGTGAATGTCAAGGCCCTAGATCAGTAGTCCATGAATAGTCCTGCCAATGTGGATTTTTGCATCTTCCAAACAACAGAGGTATCAGTGGTGAAAATAGCCAAGTAGTCAAATTAAAGGAGGGAAGAAGTAACTTTTGGAATTGGGGGTTTGGTTTTATTTTTACAGGTGTAAAAAAATGTGTTTAAAATGCATAACATAAAAATTTCTATCTCTGCTATTTTCAAGTATGCAAGAGTATCAGTGTCCAACTGTCCAAGAGCAGTGTTCAAGTACACAAAGCAGAGTCTAAGCCCACCGAAGTAGTGTCCAATTGTCCAAGAGCAGTGTCCAAGCACACAAAAGCAGAGTCTAAGCCCACCGGAGTAGTGTCCAATTGTCCAAGAGCAGTGTCCAAGCACACATGAGAAGTGTATACGCAAATAAGAGCAGAGCCCAAGTATTTAAGAACAGTTTAAGTGAACTCGCATTATTGTACAACTGATTTCAAGAAAAAATTAATCGTGCAAAAATGAAATTCCTTCTCTATTTTCTGGCAAGCAAAATTTCAGTTCTGTCTCTGTGGCTATGACTAGCTTGCTACATCCTGTAAGAAGAGTTGTATAGTATATGCCTTTCTGTGTCTGGATGTTTCATGGGGCATGGTGTTCTCAAGGTTCACAAACATATGTACCGTGTCAAAATCCCCCCTCCGTCTCTTTCTGTCTGCCTCACTGTCTGTCTCTGTCTCTCTGTCTGTCTCTGTCTGTCTGTCTGTCTGTGTCTGTCTGTCTGTCTCTCCGCCCCCCCCCCCCCCCCGCGCCCCTCTCGTTTTCTCTTTGCTTTTGCGGCAATGTAGCCTTGGCTACCCTGGAACTCACTATTCAGAGCAGGCTGTCCTCTAATTTACAATTTCCCAAGTACTGAGATAAAAAGTATGCCCTTTCAAACCCTACCCAAAATTTGTTTCTACTTAGAATAATAGTGTTCAGTTATGTGTTTAATATTGTTTTTATCTGGACATTTGGGTTGCTTCTGCTTCTTGGGTAATGTGAACAGTGCTGCTGTGATATAGCTAGAAACACTGCTAAGCTTTAAAGGAAAGGGGTGGCTATTTCCCCAAGAACCCAAAGAAATCACAATGTTGTCAACAACCCTCTGATTCCACTCGCGTTTCTGAGGAAAAAAAGCAGGTCAGCAGGGTACATGAACTCCATTCGGGGAGACCCAAAGGAGGATTAGATCCAGTCTCCCTTCCAGGTGTGAGGCTGAGATGTGTTTCCTTCTGTGCTGTTGCTAGCCATGAAAGGAAAGAATAGAAAAGAAAAATAAATAAATAAAAAGAACTTTCATCTTCCAAAACACCTCCTCCACCGAGACAACTTCACAGGAAGCTGGACTCTCCATCATGGCTTGTGTTTAATTAGCTACTGATTCAAACCTTTGGGGAAAAAAATGTTTCTTGGGGATTTAAAATTCTTACCACCACATCTCATCATACCTGCCCTCCTCTTTGAAATAGCTACACAAGAAATATGAATACCCTTGAATAATTTATGTGTCCAAGTCAAGGCAGACCATGTTAAAAACAATAAGCTCAGAACTTTTCAAGAATTTTTTTCCCCGAATGAAAGTCTCTTTAAGCCATATTAGAACTCCTTCCTCCAGGCACTCAATCATTAATTAAATACATAGCTGGGTGCGTGCGGCTTGAGTCAGCAAAGCATCTCCAGTAACTGAAGCCCTGTGCATCTCTCGGATTTGCATTTTGTTTGTTTATCTTTCGTATTTTCTGCTACCTCAAGCACTTTTCTTTCAGAGCATGTTATAGAAAGCTCATGTTGAGAATAGCTAGAAAACCTTTTAATGAAGAAAGGCTTTCAGCATCACTGGCAATACTTTTATCTTATTCATGTGTAAATGTGGGGGGTGTCACTAAGAGACTCCTTTCCAAATTAGACGCTTGGTTTAGAATAGGAACAAAACTAATTAAATAAGAAAATAAATAATCTAGAATTTATAATTTCTGTCTTCCCATACCTGTGATTGATGAATACTTCAGTAGGGATCCAACACACGTGCTAGCCCAGGTAGAACTCCATATTTAAGGTTGTTAGATGCATCTCCAGGAACCATGGGAATAAGTAGCAGTTACTTTTCTCATTGCTTCAGCAAAATACCAAACAAGGGAAACTTAAATAAAAAGAGTTAGTTTTGGCTTCAGTTCAAAGGCGTGGTGGCAAGGACCTGAGGCCGCTGGTCATTGAATCTGCAGGCAGTAGAAGGACGTGAGTACTGGAGCTGTGTCCATTTTCTCCCTTTTATTCAGAGTGAGACCTCATCCCATAGAGTAGTGTTTTTTTTTTTTTTTTTTTCACATTTAGGGGAGTTTTCCTATCTCAGTTAGCCCAGTCTAAAAGTTCCCTCACAGACTTGCCCACAGCATCATCCCTAAGTGATCCTAGATCCTGCCAAGCTGGTGTTCCACATTATCCATCACAGAATAGAAGGAAGCCACATGTGCAACTAACATCTTTTCTAACAGTCATACTAGAACAGAGAGAGACAGAGATGCAATGAAATTTTGTGATACATATTTTACAAACAATAGCTAGGAAGTTGGCTCAGCCAATAAAGTGCCTGCTATGAAAGCATGGGGACATGACCCAACCTCCAGCATCCATGCCAAGTGGGGGTGGTGGGATGTCTGCCTGTAATCCCAGCACTGGGGAAACAGGACATGACTTCAACCTCCAGCATCCATGTCAAGTCTGGGTGGGGTGTGCATCTGTAATCCAGGTACTGGGGAAATGGAGTCCAAAGGATCCTTGGGGCTTGCTTGAGAGCCAATCACAATTGGAAAGTTCTGGGTTTGGTGAGGGACTCTGACTCAAAAACTATGCTGGAGATACTTGACGTCGACCATTGGCCTCCACTTGTAAACACTTTTGTGCACACACACGAATATAAGCACACACACACACACACACACACACACACACACACACACACACACACACACACACATCATTTAAAGTCGAGTGAGATGAGTGCTGGAACTAAGTCTGTTTTCTCCCCTTTACTCTGTCTGGGTTCTAACATATGGAATAGTGCTGTCGAGATTTGGGGTGCCTCTCTTGTCAGCTAAACCTTTCTGGAAAGACTGCTGTGGGCATATTCAGAGCTGTGGTCTCATAGTGATTATAAATCCAGTTAATTTGGCAGTGAAGATTGGCCATCACAGCCCGATTCCTTGTCAGCTTGACACTCAAACATGTCAGTTTATATGATGCTATTTTATTCCTACCCCTAACATCTCATTTTCACCTCATAATTCGAGATGCATTTAGTTCATCTGTAAAAGTACTAGTAGTCTTTAAACAGTCCCAATATGATACAAAAGTTGAATACCTTTTCTGAATAAAATAAAAAAGCAAAGTCAGTGTCATGTGGACTGTGTTGCCAAAATCTGCTGCCAGCTCTACATGTAGTATGTGATAGCATGTTACCTTAGACTACAATTTAAACCTGGACAGTAGACAACACTTTCCTAAGCAGTTCTTTCCAACCAGAGAACCCATCCATGGCATTCTCAATTCAAGCTCTCTCCTTTCAAATTAAGGTACACATGTTCACAAATCGGAACCTCTGACAGGTGTGGTCCTGTATTCTGAGCATGAAAAACACTAGGTTTGTTTCCAATGGTGTTAGTTAATAATTACAACTGCTTTCCCATGATTCCCCTGTGCAACTTTAATTTCACCCTCACTCCTTTTGTCACCACAGTGCACATTTCTCATAGCTTTCTGCTCCAGTTCTTGCTTTCTCTCTATAGACCTGGATAGCAGCAACGGTCAGTGTCCATGATACAATCTGGATGCTCTCCTGTCTTGAGATTTCTTCTACCCAACAACTCAGCCCTACCTACTCAAATTCTCAGCAGCTGCTTAGTACTTCTCCAGCCCGTAGCTCCAAACTATCTCCCATTCCTTCCACAATCTCTTTCCAGAGTCTGAAGAACCACACGCTCAAGTTTATCGTAGCAAATGGCCTACTTCTGGTCCCAATGTCCTTTATTAGTTTTACGTTTTTTTCGTTGCTGTGACAAAATACCTGGCCAAAATAACTTGAACAAAGAAGGATTTGTTTCAGCTGAAATTGATGTATTTTAGGTTTATTTGAGTTTTAATGGCATGTGGCTCACATTGGTGGGGAAGGCATGGTGACAGAAGTGTGAGGTGTCTACTTCCATTCCATCTAGAGTCAGAAAGTAGAGAGAGATTAATGCTTACGTACATATTGCTTTATCCTCTGCTTCTTTTCATTCTGTCCGGGATCCATAGCATAGTGATGGCCTCTCTCAGGGTAGGTCTTCTCTTTTCAGTCAAGCCATTCTGGAAATGCCTTCTACACGGGCCCAGAGTGTGTCTCCTAGGTGAGTATAAGTCCAGTCAAGTTGATAATAAAGATTAATCACCATCCTGTGCACATACTATACATAATATTCATCTCCACTTGGAAAAGCCATGTTCAACTGCCTAGCAGCTGCATGTGGCTGGGAGCTACCATATTGGTAGCACAGGCAGCTTTAGCTATCTAAGTTGTTACGCCGTTCCTCACAGCAGATACATGTTTTTATGTGTTATGTGCAAATTATATACTTATCATTTATACATTCATTTCAGCTGTTCTAAATTTTGACAAATCTTGCTGCTCAGACATGGATGCTTCTATTTACTTTGTGGAAAATGCCTTGCTTCATGCAAGCTGGAGGGATGGCTCAGTTGGTAAAGGAATTGCTGTGTAAGCACGAGGTCCTGAGTCAAATCTGCGGTACCTTATTAACAGCCGGGTATAACAAGGGTATTTTTCTGTTACTCCAGTGCTAGGTGAGGGTAGTAGGCAAAGACAGGGGCATTCCTGGCAAGCCAGTCTGGCTGAATCAGTATATATATATATATATATATATATATATATATATATATATATATATATATATATATATATATATCACAAAGAAAAAGAAATTTTATTGTATGTTTCCTTTACAGAGTGAGACTTTTTATTTATTTCAGTGATTTACTTTTGAGAGGTATTTTCTAAGCAACTTAAGCACTATCTAAGTCAGGAAACACCTATATATCCTGCCAATATAGAAATTTAGTTGGGACTCAAACTGTAGTCCTCCTGGGTAATAAACAACAGGTGAATGGTGAATTGGGATAATGTTGGGTCTGGAATATCAATTTCTTTCGTTATAGGAAGGACAATGGATTTACCTTCACTCATATGTTTTATTGGAATGTATTTTATTTATTAGAGTAATTTCCTTGTGTCAGATCGCATTTCATTTTAATTTCAGGATTAAACACATACATACACACATGTTCTAGCTTAAAGCTGGAAAACATAAATATAAACTTACATATTTTATAGGTTGTGTCCTTGAAGAACATGAAGTGATGTTAAAATTTGGATCTCATATACTTTTAAAATTTAGCGTCCATGGCTGTAAAGAAGAGGAAGAACCAGGAACCATGAATGACTTGTAGATCATCACAGACCTAATATATTTGACTCATATTCTCCAATCATTTGACTTTAGTGTTTCCTCCTGTCTGTCTTATTTTTTCCTACTGTCCCCCTCTTCCCTTTAATCCTAGCTCTGGCTTTGTCTGGTTTCCACAGTGAATACCAAGCCCTTTGGCTAGTGCTCATATAAACTTTGGCGGTTTTAGACTTGATAATTTCTCAGTTAAATTTTATAGAATGTATTTTTCTTAGTGGTCATTTTTATGTCTGCCAAGATATCCCAACCATATTCCATAAGGCTATTGAGACATCAGCAAGCACAAACAGGAGAACTTTGTTAAATGGAAAGAGCAGAGGGACTGAAATCCTGAAGGAGCTAATCAAGGAGATAGTCCCTCCTGAGACAGTGAGGAGAAGAACGTACCCAACCTAACAGATGGTGAACACCAATAAGTGAGGACACTGTAGCTAGGGAATGTGGGAAGGGTCCCTCTGTGAGCAGTCTCAACTACTGGGCTGTGCATGGGTTTGTTCTGTAGAGAGAGGACTCAAGCACTGGTCTATGTGTATATGTGCAAATGTGTGTATGAACAAGTACACTTATCTGAATGATGACATGATTAGACTGTGCTGTTTGTGCATAGCCATTTTAACAAAATCAGTATAGCTGGAAATAGAGAGATGGTTCAGTGGTTTAAGAGCACCAGCTGTTCTTACAGGGGACCTGGCTTTTTGACCCCCAGTGCCTACATGGTGGCTAACAGCCATCTGTAATCTGCAGCAGCAGTTTGATGGGATCCAGTGCTCTTTTCTGGACTCCACTAACATGAGGCATGAACACACACACACACACACACACACACACACACACACACACACAAACACACACACAAAAAACATATTAATGCTAGCAAAATACTCGTACACATAAAATAAAAAAATAATGAATCTTAAAAAACAGATAACTACAGCAGAGAGATTTAGGCCAGGAAGGCCAGTTGAGAAATGGTTCCAACAGTCTACTTACCTAGGTCTGATAGGAAAGATAATTTGGGTATTAACTCAGCTGCTTAGATGCACTGCTGGACCTTTCAGAAGTTCTAAGGTCAAGCTCCCACTTGTAGGGCTTCTGAGTTGTCATCTAGGCTGTGCAACCAGGCAATCAGGTCTAAACGAATCAGAGGTGATTCTAACATCAGCCAGGGCTCAGATCTCAAAGAACGACACAAATTTAATGCCCGCCTCAGAGCAAATAGGAGCAACACATGGCTATAAATAGCAGGCCTGAAATTGTTGTGAAATTGGTTTTGAGCCAGATCACACAGATAAAAGACACATGTGATACAGATGATTTGAGGACTATGACTCAAAAGACTGACTTGCTAGATTCACATCTAATCTTGCACTTTGTCATCAAAAAACTCAAACATATAATTTAAGAATGACCATGAAACCTATAAAAGTCAGCACCCTCTAGGCTTTTAAAACAACACAAGTTTAAACCACTTAGTGACAAGTCTAAGAGCTAGAAGGAATCGGCAAGAAAGACATCAACAAAACTTTCCTAACAGACATTAAAGATGACTCTAGTAAAGGAACATAGTATGTTCCTGTGTATAAATAGGCAATGCCTTATAGAGTAACAGTTGTTCCAAACTTAAGCATGGAATCCAAATTAAATTGGAAAATGTCCAATTTATTTTAAAGTTAATAAACATACAAGGATCACATAAACCTTACGATGTGTAGGAAAAGAACTAAAGTTATTAAAAAAAACATTTCATAGTTCATTACAACAATGAGTACTTTTGCAAGAACCAAACACAGTCATGGTCCCTTCTATATAGACACAAAACCATACTCTAGAGCCTAGAGTCATGGGAGAAAGAAAATATTATTTTATTATAGAAATTGGAAGAAAATCCCATCATATACAATACATGTTAAACCAAAAAAGCTGCAGAAGTACCGAAAATGGAAATCTCCCCTCCCCCATGTATATGTGTGTGAGAGTGTGTGTGTGTAAGATGGTTAGAAAAGTGATAGTATAAACCTGATATTTGTAAATATATAGGCTTTTTTTGAGACAGTGTTTCTCTTTGTGCAGTTCTGGCTGACCTAGAACTCATCATGTAGACCAGGTTGGCCTTGAACTGAGAGATCTACTGGCCTCTGCCTCCCAAGTGCTGGGATTAAAGGTGTGCATCACCACTGCCTGGCCACAGGTATTTCTGAATGTAAATGGAAGGTAGAAAATAATTGTGAGTACATGAGGTATAAAAACTTATGTATATTAAAAATATACCAAAAATGAAATTGAGAAAGCATAGACAACATAGGGAAAATATTTGCAATCAGATGCCATAACAAATATAAAGAGGTTTTATAAATCAGTGAGTAAAAGCTGTACTGGCTGACTTTGTGTCAACTTGAAATAAGCTAGAGTAATCAGAGAGAAAGGAGTCTCAGTTGAGGAAACGCTTCCATGAGATCCATTTGTAGGGCATTTTCTCAATTAGTGATCAAGAAGGGAGGGCATAGCCTATGTTGGGTGGTGCCATCCCTAGGCTGGTGGCCCTGGCTTCTGTAAGAAATCAGGCTGAGCAAGTCAGGGGAAGCAAGCCAATAAGCAGCTCCCCTCCAAAGCCTCTGCATCAGCTCCTGCCTCCAGGTTCCTGCTCTGTTTGAGTTCCTATCCTGACCACTTTTGATGATGAGCAGCAAAATATGCAAGTGTAAGCCAAATAAATCCTTTTCTCTCTACCTTGCATTTTTGTCATGGTGTCTTGTTGCAGCAATAGAAACCCTAAAACAAAAGCTAAATATATTAATAGAAAAACTGGCAACAGACAATAAATAACCTACAATTCTCAGGTGAAAGATACCAATGAGTAGACGAGACAGTCATAAATACAAATAATATATATCTCATAAGCAATCACTTCAATAATTAAATGTATAAAATAACTAACTAGATACTATGTTTATGAACTACATCATTGCCTAAAATAAATAAAGTATTTTTAATTAGGAAGAGAGAGATTCAAGTTAGAAAGGACATTACAATCTCTTGTTCTTTTTTTTAATTGATTATTTGTGAATCTCAGATCATGCACCTCAATAGCATTCACCTTCCAGTTTTTCCATGTGTGCCCACCGTCACCCATGATCTACTCCCTACCCTCCAAAAAGAAGAAAAGGAGGCAAGCAAGTAAGCAAGCAAAGTCCATATTGCGTTTTCCATAGACTCACTGGAACATGGGGAATTCCTAGTGGTTAGCCCCAGAGGGGCTCTACCCTTGACAAAAGCCAACGACTGTGGAAAGCCGTGCCCAGGGAGGGATGGCATGGTGGACGACGGAAGGGACCAGCTCTCCCATGTGCCAAGGCCATGCTAGTGTGGAGTATACCCACTGACATCAACATAGTTTCAGTAGGCATTCTGACATCACATAACCTTCAGTGGTAACACAGGCCACAAACATCAACATAGGCCCCTGGCCATATCAGGGCCACCGACCCACTCACGACACTCAACAGCTTCACATACCATGTGTCTCCATGTAGCCTGAGGTGGCTACACATGCTACTCATGTCCAGATGGTCCCCGAGGACAGCAGCGCCCAAGGCATCAGTCAGTGGTACAGACTGCATGCGTCCACTTGGATCTCAGGCTTCATCGTGGTGTGGGGCCATAGCATCAACCACAAATACCAACATGACCATGGTGCTCCTTCGCGGAGACCCAATCCAGAAAGTGAAACTTTCCTCATCTTGGGCATCCATTATTGCTCAGAGCCAGAGCGATTGCAAGGCCAGGCAGCCTGTTCATGGGATGAGACTGCCCAGCCCGTGGCTCACCTCTCCACTGATCCTATGCTCTGTTCTTCTATCTTTCCAGTCTCTCCTCCATCACATATTTGTTCATTGTAGTGGTGCTCACTGCCTGGGCCACAAAGGTGGGGCGGCCCCCAATCCTTTGTTCTCGAGGGGTTAACTGGTCCAATACATACTATTGAAGAGTACTTTACCAACTTGAATGAAAAAATGTGAGAAGTCTCTTTGATCCATATTTTCTAAGTCTAAGAATATGTATCAAAGAAATATCAAAGGGGATGAAAATTACACTTTTTATAAGTCTACTCTAATTATAATGCTGTTTCTAATAGTAAGTCTGAGAAAATCTAACATTCAATAAACTAAGGACTGGTTTTATAAATTTTGGTAAGCTAATACATTATCATAAGCAATCCTAAGGAATCATTTTCAAATGTAAAATCAAGAACAGAAAAATTAAAAGTGAAAATATAAAAAAAGTATTCCATCTTACTTTTTAATGTCTAAATCAGTAAAATGTTACATCTGACTCAAAGAGTGTTTGTGAAGTTGGTGTTTATGACCTGCTTAATGAATGAGCCAGTTTAATAGTGCTGGTTCACTTACAAAACTGGCTAACATCCTAAAGAGCAGCAAACCCCAAAATGTGCAGCAGTGTTTCTCCTTAGGAAACATCAGCAACTCAGACTGGGGAGCTACCTGGAAATCAGCATGTGTCCTCAGCGTCCTATAAACCTTAACAAATAAAAAAATGAATCGAGCAAATGTCATTCTTATAAATAACTCCACTAGGGACACTAAACTTGTTTAGTCTGAGATGTGCTCTTCAACTTTTTGTAGGATGTCCAGATTTTGGGCATTCTTTCTGAACAAACCACATGATGAAATCTCTGGGCTTGATAGCAGATCAAGAGAAACAAATTAAAAGGAGACCTAAGAACTGTGAAGTCAATTCCATGAGTATGTGAAACATCCATCAGAATATCAGAGAAAGAAGGTAAGATCAGAAAAAAAAAAAGGAAATGTTGAAGCAATTATTTCTCTAAATTAATGGGATGGAAATTCAGCCACGGGTCCAGGAAGTCCTAGGAATTCCCAGTGCCTATGTACTAAAGACACCACACATAAAATTACTTCAAATGTACGAAACTGGAGACAAAGTGAAATTCTGAAAAAAACAAAACAAAAAACCTGAGGGGGGGGGGAGAAAAAGCACTTAATCCTCAGCAAAACAAGGATAAAAATTGTAACAGATATTTTATCAAAAAACAGGAAAAGAAGTGAGTGGAATGAGACTTTGAGTGTCAAAAGAAATCAAAACAAGTGAATAAACACACGCCCCCTCTATTTTTACACTCATAGAAATTATCCTCCAAAAGTGAAGAGATAATAAATCGATGAAGCTGGGAAGTGAAATTAATAAACAACATCCAGAGTGAAAGTCAGTAAGCAAAACCATTTCTCTCTGCAGAGGACATGACAGTCTATGTAGATGGCATGGCAGGTAAAATGATGAGAACTGAGAAGACACAGAAAGTGAAAGAGCAAATATCTAAAATAACCAGGACAGCACAGACTTAAGGCAAACACAGAGAACAATGAGACAGAATTAATAGTTCAGAAATCAACTTGTATGTCCATGGCTAACTCGTTGGAACAAAGATTCCAAGAGTATTTAATTGGGACAATACTAAAGGGTCATGTTCAGTCACCAGAACATGGTTCTTATAATGTACCAAATATAAAAACTCAAAATCTGGCCCACACTGTGTTCCTGATGGATCTCACCAACTTTTCAGGAAGTAATAACATTAATTTTGCACATTTCTTTTCAGAAAATAGAAGAGGAAAATTTGACAGACCCATTTTACTAGACACTTATACAGTGTAGGAACATGTCTGTGAATGAAGCCATGTGAGGGTACTTTCTGAGACAAAGGACTGCCAATCTCTGTTTCTCCTTAACATGGGTTGTTCTTGAAGTGTGCTTTCCTGCCTCTCCCAGGTGTAGTAAATGGGACTGGGTTTACTTAGATTACCCATTATCTTCCCATTATTATTTAGAACGTGTCCAAGCTCATGGTCTCCTCATAGGTCGTACACAACCTAAGGCCATGAGACCTTGCCCTTGTGGCCTTACGCAGCTGGAACTCAAATGAACTTTGCCAAACCCTCGGAATATAAATTGTCTGATGCCCCGAATAAAGATGGCTATTGCATGAGACTTTAGTTTGCCTCATTTTTAGGCGCCACTCTCTCAGGTGCATGCTGTCAACTAGAGCAATAATAATACACTAATGTCAAACCTAGATGAAGGCAACAGAAATAAGTAAGTGATCAAAGGCATCCTGTAGACTAATAACTTTTCAGTTAAGATGAAAAAAATCCCTAACAAACATTACGAAATCAGCATAAGACTATGTATAAGAACTCTGTATACAGCCACACGAGACTGATTATGAATATACAAGGTGGGGTTAACAAGAAAACATTTAGTCGATGTGACTTACCCCAAGAGGAAAAAAAAAACCCATGTGATAATATGAATAGATGCAGGAAAAGCATTTGACAAAATGCAACATTAATTCTTCATAAAATTTCTCAGCAAACTAGGAATAGAGTGGAGTTTCCCTCACTTGATATACACATTCACAAAATACTCTAGATCACATGTTTCTTAAAGGTTGAAAACTTAATGATTCCTCTCTAAGATCAGGAAGAAGGAAAGCAAACTCCTCTCACCAGCATCATCACTGGTATCAGTCAGTGCAAGAAGACAAGAAAATATAAGAAATAAAGATGGAGAGGAAAGGTGTAAAGAAGTAGCTTTCATTTTCAGATGGCATGCCTATCTATAAAGAACATGCCAAGGAAGAGACAGAAACAAAACAAAGCGCAACTATCATTGAACTAAGGAGCAACAATACCAAGCTCATGGGTTACAGACTTAATAGAAATATCAATTGTTTTCCTATGTACCAGCAATAATCAAAAAGATGATAGTCACCAACACAGTGAGAGCAATGAAATACATTGTTATTGGAGAGATAGTTCAGTGGCTACTGCCACTGGCTGCTTTCCCAAAAGATCCAGGCTAATTCCCTGCCCCCACATTGTGGTTCATAATGATCTGTAACCCCAGTTCTTTTTCTAGCCTCTGTGTGTATCAGACATTCAAGTGACACACAGACATAGATGCATTCAAAACACCCATATATAAAAAAATAAAATAAATATTTAAAAATTTAAAATGACACATGCTGGTATAAATCTAATTATATATGTACCAAATCCTTATGCAGAAAACTAAACACTTGATGAAAGAAATCTTAAAAATTGACGAAGTGGAGACTTTTCTATGTTTATGGGTTGGTATATTAAGCATTAAGGTGTTCATCACTCCCTTCCCCCAGATTTGGTCTATACTTCACAAAATAAACTCATAACAACAAACTAGCTTCATAGTTTACATAAAATGGCAACACCTCTACCAATAACTGGAATAATATTAAAGAAAAATATCAAAGAAAATATGAGGATATTAAGGTGTTCAACATCATTTAGTATTAGAAAATTACAAATGAAAACAACAACTGAACAGGCATTAGAATGACTGAAAGGGCTGGAAGATGGCCCAGTTGCTAACGTGGTAGCCATGCAAGCATAGGGAACTGAATTCCAAACCCCAATACCCAAATAGAAACCAGGTATAGCCATGTGTGCTGAGATCTAAGTGTTGAAGATCTGGAGGAGGGTTGTTTGGTGCTTGTTGGCCAACCATCCTCTCCAAATTGGTGATCTCCAAGTTTAGAGAGACCCTGTCTCAAAAAATAAGGTGAAATAGCCAGGTGTGGCAAATGTCTCTAAACCCTGCACTTGGGGGGCAGAGGCAGGTAGATCTCTGTGAGTTTGAGGCCAGCCTGGTCCACAAAGAGCGTTCCAGGACATCTAGCGTGGTTACATAGAGAAATACTGTCTCGAAAAACCTAATTAATTAATTAAAAAATAAATAATAATGATAATAATGATGAGGATGATGATACTACTACTACTAATATAATAATAATAATAATAATAATAATAATTATTATTATTATTATTATTACTATTATTATTATTATTGTAGTAGTAGCAGTAAAATAAGGCAGAGTGTGATAGAGGGAGATACTCCCCCCCCCCACACATACACATACACAGACACAAAAACAGATAAAGCAAAACAAAATGGCTTAGATCCAAAACACTGGTAATGATGTGATGTGGAATAACGAGGCAGACATTGCTGAGAGTTCGAATGATCAGAGCCTGTTCATTTTTCAGCTGTTTATCACTCATTGGTAAGGACAGAAACTAGTACAGCCCTGTTGGAAACAAGATTGGCAGCTTCTTTTTATCTGTCTGTCTGTCTGTCTACCTATCTATTTTTAAATTTCATGTGCATTAGTGTTTTGCCTGCGTGTATGTCTTATAAAGGTGTTGGAACTGGAGCTCCCTGAAACTGGAGTTACAGACAGAGGTGAGCTGACATATGGGTGCTAGGAATTGAATCCAGGTTCACTGGAAGAACAGCCAGTGCTCTTAACTGTGGAATCCTCTCTTCAACCACAAGACTGGCAGCTTCTTACAAAGGCAAACATAATCTTGCCACAGGATAAGATGATCTGAGTACTTATTCATGCAGTTTGACAGGCTTAAAATCTGTATGTGCCTGTGTGTGGTAGTATTTTTCACATTTGCCAAACACAGGATCAACCTGTTGATTGAGTGAATTCATTGGGAGGATGGGCAGTTGAACTGGGATACTTTCAGACCACAGAATAACTTGTAGTGATAAAAAGACATTAATCAACATCTTCAGAAAACAGACAAATATCTACTTATGCACTGCTTAGTGAAATAGGCCAATATGAAAGGGCTACACATTGTATAAGTATAATTATAAGGTTTTTAAAATGGCAAAACTATAAAGACAGTAAAATGTCAACGCTACATGCGCACAAGGAGAGAGGGAGAGTTGCATAGAGGATTTGTGCTAACGTGGTACCCACCATCTTTGTGATTCTAATGGTGTGTATATAAGAACTACGAATGCCTCAGAATCTAGAATTTTTTATAGCACAAAGAGTAAAATTATCTCATGTAGATAAAAAGTAAAATTATGTCTCATGTAGCTAAAGATGGCCTTGAACTCACTATATAGCCAAGAATGACTGAACCTCTGGTTCCTGCTTTTGTCTTCTGAGTTCTGGGATTATAGGCACGAATCATTAAACCTAGTTCTACACAGTGCTGGGGGATTGGACCTAGCGATCCATGTACAATAGGCAGGAACACTGCCAATGGAGTCACAGGCCCATTCCCAAATGAATGCAAACAAACAAAAAAAAATCATTCTAAGAGTTTAGTAATCTAAGACGAAATGCCTAATATCACAAAAAACAAAAAAACAAAAAACAAAAAAAACAAAACCAACTGAATGTTGGTGATATAATACATTCAGTGGAAGAAATATTGATAGAAATAAGTGAAAATGAGTAATTTCTGTAAAGCCAAGTCCCAAAGTGGCTGTGTATAAGCATTCTTTCCAAGGGAGTGTGAGTTATTCTGGTAGCACTATCTGTGTTCACCACAACCAAGTTCATGGAATCCAGCTGTTTTTCCTCCATTGTAGTGGGATGTTGTGATAATCAAGTTCAAGAGGTTAGAATCACCTATGTGGAAGTACGTTCAAATTGGACACATCATAATGAGTGGGTGTTTAACTTATGTCGATACAGGCATGTGTAGCAGTATTAAGAAACATGCACATGTTCAGATGAGAGCATTTTGGAGTCAGAAGTTGGTCTTGCTCCCAGCACCATGCTCCTGCCAGAGGAGCCAGGGTTTCCTGGCTGAAGGACCACGTGAGGACTGGGCTGGAAGTATACAAGGAATGCATAAAGTTTAAAGTAAGACTGTTACTCAGAAAACTAAAACACATTTTACAAAGACAAGAGTAACTGAAGCAGTATAAGATATAACAGAAGTAGCTCCTAGTGGCTATAGCTAGGACAATTTGAGCCAGTGGGAAATCAGCACAGGACTACCCAAAACCATCAGTGGAAATCCTGAATCCGTTCAGATATAATTTATAGGATAAATTAAAAACACTTTACTTGAAATCACTCAAATGAAATTTGAACACGCTAATTTCTCACACATAATAATTTCAAATAATTTATTGGGCACCTTGTCTTTAAGAAGAAGTAGCAAACACAACTTCCCATCCCTTATTTGCAAGCTGCATATGGTAACTTTACTGCAAAGAGGACCTTAGCCATTGTAAACATGCATATAAGCATCCTGCTGTAGTTAAAGAAGTCCTTTCCAAGGTCATGCATCTACATGATGCTTATATATACAAGAAAGAGTCAGTTAGTAGTGGAGAAATGGATGAACACAGCCTTAACTGATAAGTTTCCATCAAGAGTGATGTGTTGGCCACCTTGCCGTCACTGTGGTGAGTGCCTGAGAATCTCAAAAGGCAATGAAGTTTATTTTGGCTCACTGTTGGAACTTTCAAGAGTTCATGGCAGGCTGCTTGTGGCCAGGTAGCATGTCGTGGTGGAAGAGGGTACATAGGAGGCTGCTCATCTCACAGTAGCTGGAAGCAGAGAAGAACAGGAAAAGGAGGGTGCTGAGTCTCCATATCTCCTTCTAGACCATATTACCATGACTTGACTCCATTTCACTGGAGCTTTACCTCTTAAAGATTCTACAACCACACAGCAGCACACTTGGAAATGACCAAGCCCTTAGGACATGGGCCTGTGAGGGCCACTCCAGATCCAAACGATGGCAAACGGTTCAGATTGATGACAGGCACCTCTGATGCCATACAATGAAAATCATGTTTAGCTCTGTGCTCTTTCTCAGCTTAGAGCTGAGAAAAACTTCAAAACATTGAAACCAAGGGCATTGCACCTGAAAGATTGAGAGAGACAAAAAACAGCTCAGCTTTGAGGTTCCTGTGGACATCATTAAATGTTAGAGGGACTCTTGGACAATATCCTGGAACAGAAAATAGTTACCACGTCAAAACTAAAAACTTGGATAAAGCCGGCTTTAGTCAACAATAATGTAATGGCTTTATTAGTTAATCATACCTCATTTATCATACTAATCTAAGTGTCAATAAGAAGAGATGCTGACTGTGGGTCACATGGGAATGTTCAGGACCATCCTGAACATTTTAAAGTTTAAAACAAACTTTAAAAATATGTCATTTTCTCCAGGTTGTAGAGCACTTTGATTTCCCCCCTCTTTGTATATATTTAGCTACTCCAAATTATTTATAATGAACTTACACTACCTTCAAAGGCAGAAAAAGTTTTCTTTATTAATTGTGGGGGGTGAGGTGTGCATGTGTGTACATGCATGTATTGTGTTGGAGATCAAACTGAGACCCTTGGGAATTCTAGGTAAGTGCTTTACCAGCGAGCCATGCCCTCAGTAATATATTGGTTTCCTCAGGGTCAGAGGAATATTCTCTTGGTCTTTGCTCCTTTATCTCTTGCAGTGTTGCTCTTTCAGTACTAAACTAATAAATCTTGCTGATTACCCAACTTGAAGTTATACAGACTCAAATCTTCATAGTGAAAATTGATAGCTTGATACTTTTATTCTGACTTAATGAGATCATCTGCAGGCTCAAAATAAGCATCGGAAAAAAAAACCTTAAAAGACTGAACAAGTCCAAAAATAGTGAAATATTGGATGCCTACAGGCCTAGCGTTTGTGGAAGGGGAACACCCAGTTGAGCATTCACATCTATGTCAGTTGATTTGGCCACATTCAGCTGTCTGGTGTATTATGTGAGAAGTCATAAGGACCCTAAACAATACTGCTATTTTAGCAAGAGTTAGCTATATTGTCTTATTTACTGAAGAATACAAACTTGGGTTATGTGTGAGTCTGAGAAACTGTCTCAGAAACTTGATCTAGGAGCCTGGATCTTTTTTGCTCCAGCCCACTGCTAACGTTTTTGCTTCCTTTCAATGAGATATCAGGTCAAGCCAAGCCATCAGAGCTGTAGTAGTTTTATGAAGATTTAAGGCAGCATTTCCCTTATGTCCTACATCAGAGTCTACAGCCAACGGCAGCCAATAGGGAGCATAGGAAGGCCACCCGAGTGATGAGCACATGCACATTTCAGCCCCTGTAGATTTCCTTCCCACCCAGGAGCACAGCCGGAAATGTTCAGGGCCAGGCTTCGTGTGTGGATATGTAAAACAACATAGGCCTCTTTGCCCCAGAAGTGACCCTCTGCAGCATCCTTTTGTTTGTAGAAACAACATGCAAATGGAGAGCCTGCCCTCCGCTGGAAGCAGCTTGGTGTTTATGGGAGTCGGATGACTGTTCACACCTGTTCTTACACATCCCTAGGTGTTTGGGGGTAAGGGGGGGCTCCCACCTCCGGTCTCCTTTGGTCTTTGCATCTCTAATTTTGATGTTTGGAGATAACAGTTGCTAATGGCCCCACTGTTTTCGACTCCTTTTTGGTGGGGATGTTGATAAAACTGAATTTAGTTGAGAAAGCATCCCCTCCTTTCCCAAGTGAGGAGGAAAGGAAAGGTACCGAATGTCTATCTTGTTATGTCATCTGTAGACAAGGACTGAGATTGCAAACTGACTTTCTGTTAAGATACTTTAAGTAACTGTTTGTGATGGATTCAAAGAACTCTTAGCACCAAGCTGTCCACAGACTCTCCAGACCGTAGCCCATGTAGCTCGCAATGCAACTTGTATGAGACGTAGTCTTCTGTTAATTTAGCATTGGAATCAAGTTGTCAAATTAATCTCATCTTCATTTACTTTACAGTGTCTTCGTGGTTAGTGCTGGTTTTATGAACATCTGTTTCCCTCACAGTTGTGGACCCATTACTTTTATGAGCTGTACATATTTTAGAGAGATTTACTGCTGACCTTTGTTGGTGAGTTGAATGTTTTTGTTGTCAGTAACATTTCCGTAATTGATGCCATAGTTACTGCCACCCGGCTCGCTCTTTCAAATGAGAAATGTTTGGGGGAGGGGGAGGGGATCTTTTTACTTAAACACATTAAATCAGGCAGACATCACTTTAACATTGTGTGGCTTTGGGAAAAAAGAGAAAAGAAAAGAAGGGTGCTAACTTTTGCAGCATTAAGATGGAAGTAAACCACCACTCAATTTTCCTCTGCTTTTGAACAGTTTGGAAGCTTTGTATGCTTCAGTGATGATTTTTTTTTCTTGCCATCTCATAACATAGTTGGGGAAACTGCACTCCTCAAATGACTGCGTTGTGACCATTGATAATTCTAATCAATCAAAGATCAGTTGTACACTCAACTTTTCTCTGTGTTAGGAAAAAAAGAAAATAATTAAAAACACAAAACAAAAACTTGGGCTATGGAGTCAGATGGTAAAGTAAAATACCACCCAAGACTTCCACCTCCCTCCTCTCCTCGAGGGAGACAGTTTTGTCTGTTGGAGTTATAGTGCAAAGTGGTGGAGATACAGTCTCTCATTTTAAGTTGATAAAAGTGGCAGGGCATTCAAGGCTGCTCTTAGTGAATCTTACTTTTACTGCATAGAAGGTTAAGGAGTTAAGGTGTTTGGAGAGACAGGGTGAAAAGCCTTTACCACTTGGGAGAAAGTGCTGTTTTTAGACCAGTTTTAGAGGGTACTGTCCTTTAATTGGGATGCTCTTTCCATCTGAGAACACAATGATGTGGTCCAAGTTCTCAGTTGTAAGAACTTGGTTTGTTTTAAAAATTATTCATAATTACATATTTTTATTAACTTTGCTTATTTTGTAATTTATTCATTTTGCATATCAATTGTACCTCCCTCCCTCCTCCCCTCCCAGTCCCACCCTCTGTCCCTTTTCTTTCTTCCCCACCTTCCCCTAGTCCTCAGAAAGGGGGAACCCTCCTCCCCTACCATCTTTCCCCAGCTGAGCAAGTCTCATCAGGATTACTTGGATCCTCTTCCTCTTTGGCCTGGTATGGCTGTACTGCCAGGGGAAGTGATCAACGAATGGGCAACAGGATCCAAAAAATATTACATACGCTTCCAACCCGTATTTGAATGAGTGAGAATGCAGACTCTGCTACTGTTTCTATCTGAGTGGTTCTTTAACCCTCAGAAGGGAAGGGTCTGAGCAGAATACAAAAGGCAGTGGACACAGAGCTTCGTATTACGAATAATGTCATCAAGGTCCACAACCACATAGTATGTGATCCAAAGTTATTCAAGTTTACATATACTGAATTTTTTTTGTCTTTATGCCTCAAAATCCAAAATATAGCATGATACTGATCTCATCTTTTCTACCTCAGGAAGCATTGTGAATCGCAGCTATGATAATGTCTGCTAGACATGGCTTTTAGGATCTGCATTGTGTACTAAGGGAGGAAAAACAAGAATGCCTTGCCCTTGCCCTTCTATCAAAGTGGTCTTCTGCTTTCCACACCTTGGTTGAAAATAGCACTTTCTTACTGTAAGTATGTTGGAAGTCATAAAAAAAAAAAAAAGTAGCCAAAATCAGTTTAAAAATTACCTGCCATGAAATGTGCCTACTTCTATCATTGAAAATTATTTCCATTTTTAAATATTTATATGTGTGAACTTGATATTGTAAGTACAAATATGCTTGTGTAGAAGCTAGAAGCTGACACAGGCTCATTCCTCAGATGCCATCCTCTTGTCTTCTGGAATTTTGTCTCTCATTGACCTTGAACTCTCCATAGTCTGGGCTAGTGAGCCCCAGGGAATCCATCCCCTGGGTGCTGGTATTATAATAGTGCATCAGCATTCCTGGCTTTTAGAGTGGATGCTGGGGCTGAACTTACCTCCTCATGCTTACATAGCAAGCACTCTACCAATTGGACCATCTCCTTAAGCCTAAAATATTTCATTTTGACAATGGTTATGTCCTAGTATTACTGTAGGGTCAACACAAAGTCTCTGATGCTTAATGCCCTGGCAGAACAGAAGGCTTCCAGTAGCAGATCCAATATCACTTGCTCCTAGCCATTAAAGTTGATTCTGATTTTAAAAACTATAACAACTAACATTGTGATACATATTTGCATACACATTTTTTTTGCATGTAGTCAAGTTTTCATTGATGAGAAGGTTCCTGAAAGAGTTTATGAAGCAATGGTGTAATTCTGCCAAAGAAGAGAGTATATTTGAAAAGTCTCTCAATTATCTTTGAGGAAAGGCTCATCAATTTACAGTTCTGTGGCACAATATGAAGTATTTGTTTTATTTGCTCGCTTACTGTATTTTAGAAAAAGACAGAAGATCCAAAATGGCAGTGCTGATCACATACTGCTTCTGATCAAAAGAACAACCAGAACGGCACAGCAACTTAAAGACCAAACTGAGATCTACTTAACACCTGTGCTGTTGATTCCCAGCACCAAGTGCTTCAGTTGCCTTTTCTCATCAGAACAAGATAGCTCTCAGAACATCTTTGAAGAAAGCTTCCAATCCCAATTGCTCCAGCATTTCAGACTGTCCCACCTGGACTCTAATTAAGCCTGGAATTTCTCAACACTTAGAAACTGGACCACAAATGCTACTCCTAGCTTGTTTAAACAATTTCCCCAATTTTATTTGTGCCCCTGCAAAGGTATTATTCCTCCCAAATCAGCCTGAAGAAACCTTAAGAGAATGACACCCCATTTCCTTTAGGGGGGTCGAGTAGTCTTTTGGTTGCTCTCTTGGGCTAGAGAGGGTTATTTTCAATGGGGGTTGGTTATAAGTTATTATTGATCTTATTTAGAGGGAAAATAAGATTGGTCGCAGGAATGTGTCTCTTTTCCTTTATCTTCAATTCTTGGGTTTGGATGTAGGGGTTGAAAAGAAAGAAGGAGGGATATAGAAATATATATAGGGAAGAAAAAACAAAAAGTAGATTAGTGTAACTACTACTCAACTTAATGCCTTAATTGTTATTCACAAGGTTGTTTTTAATTCACTGGTATAAAATTTTGTATATAGATGCTAAATAAGTTTAATTTGAGATACAGTGGTATAGAATTCAAATGTAAGATTATTCTTCACACACATTATATATACTTCTACTCTCGTATGCAGTATTGTACCCATATAACTCAATTATTATATAAGGTTTACTTTCAATACTTTGAAAGCACTATTGCGGGCTGTTTAAGATACGTAATTGTTAGTTGATCAAATCATGGTCATATTAATTACTAGTCTATTTTTATCACAAGAATATACATCTTAGGTGTGGCAGATAGATATGATTCTATATAAAGATAAGGTAAAATAGATAAGATCTTTAAAAACCTCAGACATACAGAATATGGTATTTGAAACATTTTTATTATTTTAAATATACACTGACAATGAGACAGGTTAACTCTTGGAAACACCCAGCCTACCTCAAAGAGGATGATGAGCATCAAAGAACCTTCTTATGGAGATAGCTTCAAATATGGCAAACAAGCCACTGGGAAAAGTTTCTACCACAGACAGAATTCTGCCTAAAAAAGTACGAGCTTGGATGCAGGCTAAACTCTGCCAAGACAGGGTAAGCAAGTCCTCAATAGTTCCTGCCTTACAAATATGTTTGTCAGATATAATAGGCCAGAAGGCTGAAGATGATGCTCCAACATTATGGAGAGTTTTGAGTGACTGTTCATGCAGCAAACTGTCTCTGTCATCTTCTCATTTGGAAAGCTGCTAACCTGCACTCCTGGTATACTCAGATAATCAATTCTATTCCTTTCCAAGTCTCTGATGGGGTTGAAGACCAGATAGTTTAGTTTTACAATTAAGCTTAGTTGTTTAGAGGTTAAGATGTTTTTAGGTCTAGATGGATGTTTTAAGTTGATGATGATGAGATATAATAGATATTGATTCACATTCAGAATTTTAGTTGCACTAAGATAGAAGAGATGTTTTCTTCAAGGATGTCAAGTACAAATGGCCCAAAACACTAAGAATGTAGCATTTATATAATTTCTGATTTTGTCATGGTTCTTGCTGTAGGTAGTTTATTGTGTATATGTATAATAATGTAAATGTATATGTAAGATATTTAATTAAAGAAAGGAAAAAGAAGAAAGCTGGAGCTACCTTAAAAAAGAAAAGACAAAACTTTGTTGAGTAAAAAAATGTTGTAATTTAAATATTAAATTTTGAGAGTCAATGTTTTTTGTTGATTACTATTAGTACTCTTCCTTTGAGAATTTGCTACTTATATGTTTTGTCTGCATTGCTATGAGTTATTAGTTCTTATTAAATTATTATAAATCTTTATGTATTAAAATTTTAATTTAATGTACATTTATATGTCAAATGTTCCTCATTGGTTACTTCCCTTTTACTGTGAGTACAAGTACTTCAATTTTAAATTATTTTTACTAAAGTTTTCCAATTTCATACATGAATGAAATGCATTGTGACCATATCTACCCCATTACTCTCTCTTATTTATTCTCCATTTCTACAGGTCCTACCAGCAGGTTAGTTGCATGGTTATTTGGGGGAAAGGGAGGAACCAACCACTTTCTTTAAAAAATATTATGTTTATATTAATTCTTTAAGAACTTCATAAAATGTATTTTGATCATATTCATTTCATGCCCTAATTCTCCCCAAATACTCCCAGTTCTCTCCCCAACATCTCCAGAAGCATTCAATGTTTTTATTCAGAATTTTTTTTTAACTTCTTTTTCTGGAGGTGAATCTTCTGGTACATATTGACAACCTGTTATTTCACATTTTTTCATATAACCATTTAATCCACTAGGAATTTAACTTAGTATGGTAGGAAATGAAAATCATATTTTTTCCCTAAACACTAAACTAATTCCTGCTTAGTCTGTCCTCTGTTCTTTCTGCATAATTACACTTAGTTCTTAAGCATTATTGGATTGGTTTGGGGCTTCCACGCTGTTTCATTGGTAATTTTTCCTCATTGTTATTGGGATTAAATAGTCATAATATCATATTATTAGGGAAATACTTAGGTATACTAAATCAAGGTAGTCAATTTATAGTATTATTTGGCATAATACTTTTTATATTTTTTCTCAGAAATGTATTTCTTTAGTCATCAGATATGCTCACTTTAAATCTTAGCTGTGAAGTTGGAATGTGTCCTATGATTACTGTTAGATGCAATGATGGAAGGTATGTGCCCATGTACTAAGCTTGCTATAGAAGGTATATGCAGCAATTGTCTCAGACAGTCTTATTTTGTCATGTCAGTTCACTTGTGAATTCCTGGCACATGCTGCATGTGTATAAATTAATAGTACTCAACATTATAGTGTAGTTTAAAATTAAATATAAAGTAAAATTGTGTTTGTAAAGTTATGTGAATACTGGCTAAGACAGCATATTTGTTTTTGGACAAGGGATTCAATTTTATGACTCTTAGCAAAAACAAAACTTTTTTTTTCATCTGACTCTAGCAACAAAGGCGTCTACAAGTTGTTACTAAGCTAGAAGTAAGGAATGCCTCTCAAAGACAGGAGAAATTACCCACCTTCTTGGAACAGATCAAAAACATTTCAAATCACTAAGGGGTACAAATGAGCTGGCTCATGCACTGTGCAGTAGACCCCACATTATATGATCAGAATGTTTTTCTAACTTTGAGCGAGTTGTTTTCCTTTGTCATAAGACTAAGCTCAGTAAAAATGTGCTGGCATTAAAGTTTGCAAAGTGGGTATAAGTGATGGCAGAACACATCAGCAATGACAGCAGAATGCATCTCCTGCGTCATCAGTTTTTGTGATATTACCACTTACAGGGTGCAGTCTGTCTAGATAAGTCTGATACAGTTCTGTCTATCAGTCGGTCTTCCTATTATCTATCAACCTACCTATTATCTACCTATCTACTATCTACCTACCTGCCTACAATCTGTCTGTCTGCTATCTATCTATCTGTCTGTCTGTCTGCTGTCTGTCTGTCTGTCTGTCTGTCTATCTGCCTATCTGTCTGTCTGTATGTATTTGTCTGCTATCTATCTGTCAGTCTGTCTGTCTATCTGTCTGTCTATCATCTGTCTGTTTGTCTATCATCTATCTCTCTCTCTCTCTCTCTCTACCTATGTATTATCTATCATCTATTATTTATTGTCTATCTTTAAAAACCAAGGCAGGATTATATTATAATTCAGTTGCTATTATTAATACAATAAAAAGATTGCACTTTACCTTCAAAGTATGATATTTTGGTTGAGTGAAAAGCAACAGTTGTCACAATTCTCATTAGCTTCTTGCAGGATCATAGTCAATCCATTTTTATTCCATAGAACACTATGAACAGTTTGGTGTCAACAATCAGTTTTACTAAAGCACAGGGAACTACAACTTCCAAGGATATAAAGTCAGTTACAGATAGCGAACTGTACTAGTCAGGGTATTTAGAGGAACAAAATCAATAGGAATATAAATTATATAAAGGGATTTCTTTTACATGGGCCTGGGTAGTTCAACAGTGGCAATTTGTACACTGGAGAGGCTGCTCAGTCCACAAAACCACATGCCTTAGTGGTCTTGTTCTGGATGGAAGGCCTGGAAGATTAGGGGAGGTTCACTGGATCTGAGTCCATGCTGCAAGGCCTATAAAGCCTTGGAGATTTCCAATTAAAGTACCCTTTGCACAGGTGGCCTTTAGCTGTGTCAAGTTGACCACAATCTAAGCAGCACACAGGGCTTCTAATTTAATTCACTTCTGGGAACAACATGATGAGTTACTCAGTGCCAGAGGTAAACAGGAGTCAGCCTGTTGCTATCTTTGCTTTGCTGTGCCATCTAACACTGTAAATGTGCTTATTCGTTTTCGTGTTTTAGCTCTGCTGCTTGGCCCTTGCTATTCTTGGATCCAGCTAGATGTATTGCATTGTAGTTTTCCAGTTGTGCAGCTTTGCCTCCCTCGGAAAGTTGTGATATATATGAAGAAGAGCAATACTAGATCTTCTAGTGTGCTGATGTTCCTCTTAAAAATCTGTATCAGTTAGAACGTAGACTTGTCAGATCGACTTTGATCTCCAAAGAAATTGATTCTGGGACACTGACATAGCTTAGCTTATCATGTCACTTGTCACAAAGCCTGACAATGACTTGATGCTCAGGACCAGATGGTAGGGGAGAACTGACTCCTGCAAGTTGTTCTCGGGCTTCCACAATCAAGCTATGATGATCATGCTCGTGCATACACAAAATAAGTTTTAATGTAATTTTAAAAAGAAAACAAATCGGCATTAGTGAAATGCATTCTGGATTCTCCTGCTGTAAAGTGGTGGATTTCACTTGTCGAATCCATACCAGAATTCAAATTTCTTGGAGCCTTTGATGTTCCCTTCTTCAACAAGCATCTCCATTAGCCAACCAACCAAATCAGCTATCAGGACCTTCATCAGATGTGTGAGCTGGAACAGTAAACCTAGAATCTCTGCTCGGTGGACTCCTATCAGTAAATTCTGCCCCATTCAGCTTCATTATCCTTCTACCATTATTTGATACTAGACTTGGGATCATAGACTGTGCTCTAAAAAACCAGGTTCAGCCACATCCCTCATAAGCCAATTAATTAAAAAAACTAAATTAAAGTAGTAAAAAGTAAAAAAGACAGATTCTTTTCAATATAATCATATTGGGGAAATGGGCAAGGAGATCCAGAGACATCCCTTCAAGTCCATCTTTGGGGTCCTGACATGAGGGTAAAATTTGAATACAAGATACCAGGTATGTATATCTACGTGGTCGCATCCAGAGTATCCCCACACTCACTATTGTGTCAGCTCCAAGTCTCTCCTGCAAGGTCATCTAACAAGTTACAAATTTTCTCAGGGAGACAAGTATTCCTAGATATAAATTACTCTGGGTGCCCCCTGGACTTCAGACTTGTCTTCAACAGTAAGATATTTCTAGAGAAATTGTAATTTCTTGGGGTCCAATGTTTCAGTAGTCTGATGGGTGAGGAGAGGACTACAGACATCTCTCTAGAATATATTCAATTCTGCCAGACAGGTTGGCTATAATCCCACAACTTTGAAATCCTATTGCTATACACACATGCTTGAATGAATTAGAAGACTCAGAAAGTTCTTCAAGTGTGTTTAGTGTACCTTCATATTGGTTTCTCTGTTTGCTTTACCTAGAGACTTGAACCTGTCATAAGTCCAGAGAAAAAAATGACTGGGTCCTGAGGGGGCATCAGCATTGTTTTGCTTGGCTACTCCTTCAGGGAAAGCTGTTCCATAGAAAATGCAGTTTTAATTCCCTCACACAAGGGTGGAGAGGATGAGAGTTAGAGTAAGGATGTGTCAGTCACTAAGGGCAGAGGCACCATTTCCTTAGGCGAAATAAAATTGTCAGAAACAGTCCTCTCACATGTTTCCTTCCCATGTGATAGGAACTCTGTTCCTATCTATCTGTGCCTGTGGTTTAAATGCTGAAGGCCTTTGCAGTTGATACCCTTTCAGTGTAAGGTGTTTGGTTCCGCAACCTAGGTCTTCTGGCTATAGTCTTAGTGTCTCTCTGGGGGCTCACATAGAAGGCTTTGGTTGTTTGTGTTAATGAAACTGGGAAAGCGCATCACTGAACTCATCTTTCCCTTTGTTACTTTATTTAAAAAGAGTTAGAAGTAATGAGTCAAGATCACCACATTCCTTGGTTTTCCAGGTGTGCTCAGTAGTGTTATATACAAATCACTAAACTCCTTGTCTCTCCCCATTGGTATATTGGGATTATTAAATGCACTTGTACTGCATATTTTTAAACATTTCAATCCATTAATTAGTGGAATCTTTAGCCCCTTTGGGGGTTGTTGATAAAAGTTAGCTCTAGAAACAGTGGATTTCATTAGAGCAATTTATCCTTAAAATTGTTTTTTCTAGGTTCATAGAAGGAGGATATTTTCTAAACCCAATTTATATTCAGGGCTTAGAGTTCCAGGTTATTTTTTGTGAACAGTAATTTTTTTAGACCGCTCCCTACCAATTTCAGAAATAAGCAATTGATAAATTCTAAAAGGAATTCATTTGGGGCCAATTCTGAGCGCTCATCCATGCACAACTCCAATCTACACTTTCCAACAAGGGTTTCATTATCTTAGTTCTCAAAAACTCAGGCTTCCATGGTGCTTCCAAGAAGAAACAGAGAACTAATGGCTTCTAGTCTCATATCCCTGGAGTGTGTAAAATTTTAGTGTCTTTATTTGTATACTTAAACTGAATTCCAAATGTAAATGTTCTCGTTGTTGTTCCGTGATTAGAGATCTCTCTTTTTATTGTTTTCAAGTTTGGACACCTGCCTTGCGTAGTTAGTGTTCTTCTTCTTAAGGATTTCCTCCATGCATTTATATTTTACACTTGCTTAGGATTTCTTTCCCTTCTATGATCCAGGCACTTCTAGCCCTCTTAACAAACTGTAGCATGCCTCTTTTAGATTTTGCCTTACTCCATTCCATCTTACCGTGTAGTGAATTTGTAATCTCTGGAACACAGGTCATTACCCAGAATGCCAAATGTAGGTCAGTTGATGCTGCTGTGAAAAGCACAATAAGACAGGGAAGCATACATTTTCCTTCTGCTTATTATCGAGAAAATAAAAGCTGCACAAAGCTTTTTTTGAGAAAAGTGGTGATGATTCTCTAGCTTTCACCGTGGAGTATCACTCTAAACAAGTATTGCAAATCAAAACAAATGTCTGACAAATTGCATATGTAGTGTTTACAACATATTACAAAATATCTAAAACTATTATTTTTCTACCAATTTGTAGCATCAACTTTGCTATGTATAAATTCTAACCATTACCATCAATTTTTAAGTTCAGTTTTATAATTTTATTTTTGGTAAAATCTTGATGCCAGTATACAGAAAACGTAGTCAAGAATTCTGTAGGGAGGGTTGCAAGACTCCTGATTTTCTATAATCTTACTAATTGAAGTGTACAACTGAACCATTTTTTATTATTCTCCAAGTTGTCGTAGACCCTGGTTATTATGTTCAGAGTAAAGCCGCTTATTGAGATTGTTTTCAACAGATAAAAAGTGGCAGGAGTAACAAGGTCTGACTACTGAGACCCGGAATAAGCCATTGTGTCTTCCACCTTGCTCCACCTTGCTCTCTCTGTCTTCATCAGTTCCTATGGACAAAGCCAGCTACTGGCCATTTGATGTTTACAGTCACACAGTCCCCAGTAGAAGCAAGGGTCAAAGGCCATGATTCTGCGATCTCTTGCCAGCTGCGGTGTGAGTGATCATCTTTGAAGCAGCTTTTGCAGGCCCAGGTGAGCCTGAGGAGATCGCAGTTTCAGTGTGCGCATTTTAACTATAAGCTCAAGATCTCTGAGCCAGAGCCAGCCAAACCCCTACCAAACCCTCGTTCTACATAAACTGTGACAAGTATATGCATGTTGTGTAAGACTACATCATTTTCAACCCTAGCTAAAAGTAGAGATCAAATTATACATTTAAAAAATTAATTGTGGTTCTGGCAGTCCTGATGTAAATGTTCAATTACAAAATCATGTTGTGGGTACTGTACTAGGCACAGTTCTGTATAGCCTCCATGTGTGACATGGTGAGCAGGAGGCTGTAACCTGTGCTGTCAGATAGTACGGAGACAATGGGGTAACTCTATCTAATTAGTTCTTTAAATATAAATTTGAATTTAGGCAACAAGAAGGAAGAGAGCAAAGGAGCTGGATCACTAAGGAGTCGCGTTTTCAGAGCTGGCTGAGGCAAGAGGAACCTCCAAAGACACACTGGCAGTTACTATGATTGCTTTGCCTCACTTGCTGCTGCTTTGATGTGATGATGCCTTTTAGCCCTCAATTTGGCCTCCAGTTGTATGGTCAACCGTCTCCAGGCTACAGATTGGAGCTACTTTTGGCCTCTACTGCTCATTCTCCACAGGGTGGTTTGCTCATTACACGGTGGCTAAATGATAGCACTTCTTATTCGGTATGTGCTACTCCTTCATTTTTGTTATGATTTTTTTTTTTCCCTCTAATTTTCGTCTGTGGTCTCTTTGGACTCCATTCCACCTGTCTACTTGATTATTTCTCCGTATAGTCCTCAGAACTGCAGCTGGAACCTCCTATCACCTATTCAACCGCTGTGGTACACTCTCACTCCACAATCAGCTTCAGGCAACAATCGCTGCTCCCAAGGACTCTCATTGAAAGCAACATTGTTTACAGAACAGAGCTGTTGTGATTGCAATTAGGAGAAAAGGCTCACAGGTAGCAGTGCAAAGGAAATCATCTCCCTTAAAGATCTGTAATTCTTAAATACTCTTAGCACACTGGCACACCGTTGTCTGACACGGGCTCGCTACACTTCATCTTTTCGTTATCTGCCATTAAAAGCTCTGCCATTACATGAACTAGGTTAGAGGTTTAGGCTTCCAACTGCCAGATTTTAAGCACAAGTTCTATTGAGATAAATGGGTATGACTTTTCACCTAGTAGATGCTAATTCAAAGACAACATTTATAGTAAAATTTATAAAATTTAATGTTAAAACGTTCCTGAACACACAAATACATGTAAGCACAAATTCCGCCCCCCCCCAAATATATATATATATAAACATTCATTTCAGTGGGAAGTCTAACCCTGTTTTATTCTTGACTTTTTTCGTCTTGATTATCCAGGTTGCTTATTTACTTAATTTTTTTAACCAGGAAGCCAGGGTCTCACTGTGTGGCTCTGGTTGGGCTGGAATTCTCTCTATAGACCAGGCTGGTCTTGAACTCTCAGAGGTCTCTCTATCTTTTGAGTGCATGCACTAAAGGTGTGCACCACCACGATGCTTTTCGAGTTATATCTGACCTGAGTGTTTTTTCACTTAGTTTAAAAAAAGTTGGATTAAAAGTCTTCTTGGTATGTGTACATGGTCAGGAAACTGGGTTTTCTGTTATTTTTTTGTTCCGCATGTTGACAGAGCTTTTAGGAATTTTACTGCTGAACACAAATTTGATGAATGAGGAGCTGCTGCAGAGTTTAAAGATGGGGCGATACAGCACCTACAGCTCACTGTTGCATTTGAAAAGCCAATGGAACCACTTGAGCAGGGCCTGCTTGTCCAGCTGCCACATCACACACATGTATATTGCCTTTCACCATAAAAACTCTATTCCATCCCCATCTTTAAGCCCTGTACCATCCCATCGCTCTACACTTGAATGGCTATGGCTTTGTCACGTGGTAGTGTTGCTGTTCTCTCTCTCTGTGTGACAGTTCTGGTTGCCATTTACCTCTGTTAGACTCAATCTTAGGGAGTTGCCACTGGGTTTGAGCTCGCTCACAGACTGTTGATCCCTTTAAGCATGTCTTATCAGTAAATTTCTCTGTCTTAGTCCAAAATGAGGTAGAAGGCCTCATGAGTTGTTGTGAAATACTTTCTGTTTCGCAACTACTGTTTCAACATGGCAGAAAGTGATGGAGATAGTGCTTTGTTTTGCTGGAAAGACTCTTTCCTGAAACATTTTACCTGGAAAGAATAAATAAAAAGAACTTTCTAGGTATTGAAATAGAGGTATATGATGTTGCCATCCAATTATTTATTTTTAAGAATCAATGATCATTTTGATACATATTTGTGTAATAAGAACTGCAATGCCACATTTCCTAGAAAACTTAGTTGCTTGTGGGCTTTGGAACACATCTTCCACCATAGCCGCATAAATTGGGGCACCTGTAAAAATATATGGTGGGGTGTATTAAGTTATTTTATTAGTTTTTTTTCATTGCTGTGATTAAATAGCTTACAGAAAGCAAATTAACCAAGTAAAGTCTCATTTTCTTTTTTCTCAGTTGTAGTGCCATTTTCTTTAACTATCACACTGCTGAATATTACTAAATTCTATAGTAGTGAATTTGCATACTGTGGTAGTTTGAATGAGAATGATCCCCATAAGCTCATAATTTTTGTTTGGTTCCTAGTAGGTAGGCTGTTTAGAAATGATTAACCTTGTGGAAGAAGGTGTGGCATTGAGGGCTGGCCTTTGAGATTTCAAGAGCCTATGCCAGGGCAGTCTTGCCTTTACTGTCTGGTGTGTGCTTGGGGACCAGATGTGTATTCTCAGGTACTGTTCCAGCACCATGCTTGCCTTCGTGCTGCCATGCTTCCCACCATGCTGGTCATGAACTCACCTTCTGAAAATGTAGGCAAGTCCACAATTAAATACTTTGTTTTTTAAGCTGCCTTGGTCATGGTGTCTCTTCACAGGAATAGAACAGTAACTAAGACACACACCAAACAGGCTAATTAACTGGTAAAGGATCACAGAGTGAGGTAATAGTAGCTAGCTCCAGGCCTTTAGATTTTAAATCCCCATCTTCAAAGGTCTTGTGGTTTTCAAAAACATAATTTTGCTTCTAATTCTGTCCTTGGGAGAAAAAGGTTTAAACTGGGAAGTGAGTGAAAATTTAGTGAGATGAAATGAAAGTTCGTAACAAAGGAGTAAGTCAAGGAAGCACTTAGGTGTGTTAATTGAGCTTCATGTTTCTAGAGTAGTTGAATTGTATGAATTGTAGATTATGTTACAGGTGTTATTTGCAGATAATGCAGTTTTGAGAGCCCGTGGAAAGGATATCGACACATTTGAATTTGTCTTGCCCCTCACCAATGCCCATGTGCTAAAGAGTTATTCCCCAAGGTGGTGTTTGTGGGAGTGAGTAGCCCTGTCTTGAAGCACAGCCTAATTGGACATCTTCTGTTTGTTGTGGGTGTACCATCGAAGCCGTAAGACCCCGAACATCTTGTCTTCCATCCTTTGCATCATAGACATGACATGGAGGACTTTTGCTCTGCCACATGTTCGCTACCCTCATGTGCTGTCTTACCATGAGCTCCAAGTGAAATTATAGACATCGTATTGTATGTGTGGTGATAGAGGCTGAGAAGTTCTGGAATACACAGCCAGCTGTAGATACTAAAGGAAGCCACTGCGAAGTTGGAGCCCCAAAGTCAGCAAGCTCAGGGAAGAGCAGATATTTGAGCAGGGAAAAAATATTGCCCAGCCTAAAGGCAGTCAGGGAGAAGGGATTCTCTTCCACTTAGCATTGATTTTTTTTTCCCCCTTTCAGGCCTTCCACAAATTGGATGAAGTCAATCCTTATCAGAGAGAGCAATTTTCCTTAGATTATCATTTATGTATTTAAATATTTACCTCATTCACAACAGCCATGTACAGCAAGAATGATGTTAGCCAACTATCTAGAAGCTTCAGTCACTCAAATAAAAAAGGAACAGACTGAGGCATAAATCTGGAACAAAGTCAAACAAATGTTTCCCTGTGGCAGAATTCTGTAAGTGTAAGCAGCAGGTCCTTGCCAAAGCAGTGAGGGCAGCAAGAACATGACATATTTTGGACAGCTGTGATATACCAGGCAAGAAACTTAGAGGCTGGAATGGTCTTTGCATGGACAGAGAGACCTAAATAGGTACTCAAAAGGGGTTCCAGAAGAAGCTGGGGGAAATCTGGATTTGAAAATTACATCTTCATTGTTTCTTATGCAAATTTTTTTTAGCATATACCTGCGAGTGACTAAAACTATTGTCTTCTACTTTTCTCAATTATCGTTTTTTTTTTGACAGTGCACTTGAGAGCGCTGTTTCCTGAGGTAAGGAGTTTGAGGATGTTAAGTGGATCTTGAAGCACACCATAGCGAACACAATGGGGGCATGTGCGTCCCGGAGAACTCAAAGGTGCTAGATATAAATTCAAAATTTGTGTTCATTGTAGTTTGTATTTTCATTTGACATCTTTTAGGTTAAGTTTTTTATTTGTTTTTATAAGTTAGTTTTAAGAATCAAGACACAATTCTAATATTGTAAGAGCAGATAAGTTCTTGACCTAAGGGTTTCTTTGTACTCTGATTTCCTTTTGCGTGTGTTTTGCTAACTGAAACTTGTTATTTTAAACTAATTTTTAGTTTATTTTATTTAAAAACTTTTATTAAATTCATTAATTCATTATGCATCCCAATTATAGGCCCCTCCCTCCTCTCTTCTAGGTCCCACCTTCCCTCTTTCTTCCCTGTATTCCCCTTCCCCATCCCCCAGGAAAGGAGAATTCCCTCCCTCCCCCATCTCACTCAACCCAGCACGTCAAGTTGCATCAGAACTGAGAGCATCCTCTACCATGGTGGCCTGGCAAGGCAGCCCCACCAGGGGGGAGTGATCAAAAAGCATGCAAGAAAGTCCTTGTCAGAAACAGCCCCTGGTCCCTTTATGAGGGGACCCATGTGAAGACCAAGCTTCCTATAGGGTATACATATGTGTAGGGGGTCTAGGTCCAGGCCATACATGGTCCTTAGTTGGTGTTTCAATCTCTGTTAGTTCCTCCTGAGCACAGGTTAGTTTGCTCCGTTGGTCATCTTGTGCAGCTCCTGTTCCCTCCAGGTCCTTCAATCCTTCCTCCGACTCTTCCACAAGGCTCTCTGAGCTCCACCTAATGTTTGGCTGTGAGTGTCAGTATCTGTTTCAATCCTTTGCTGTGTAGGGCCTCTCAAAGGAGAGCTATGCTAGGCTCCCATCTGTAAGCAAAGCAGAATGTCTTTAATAGTGTCAGGGGTTGGCTTTCTTGCATAGTGTGGCCAAGCATTAGATGGATATCCCTTAAATTTGTTTCTTCTTTATCCCTGCACATCTTGTAGGCGGGGTAAATTTTGGGTCAAAGTTTTTGTGGATGAATTGGTGGTGTTCACCTCCCCATACTAGAAGTCTTTTCTGGTTAGAAGGTGGACTTTTCAGTCTCCATGTCAACTGCTAGTAGGGGACTCAGCTAGAGTTACCCCCATATCCTCCCAGGGAGCCTACCCTGGGTAGGTCTCCAGCCTGTCTCAGATTTGCCCCAGGCCACGGCTTCTCTTTTCTCTGTAAGCCTTCTGTCCTCTTGCCCGCATTCCCAATCAGACTTCCATCCTCATTCCCTTCAGCACTTTCTCTCTCCTAGCCTGTTCCTTCTCTTCAAGAACTCCCTCTATCTATTCTATTGCCCCCTCTCAGTGAGATTCACGCATCCTCCCTTGGACCATCCTTGATACTTAGCTTCTCTGGGTCTGTGAATTGTAGTATGGTTATCCTATACTATATGGCTAATAACCACTTGTAAGTGAATACATACCATGTGTGTATTTCTGGGTCTGGGTTATCTGACTTCTGATGATCTTCTCTAGTTTAATCCATTTGCCTGTAAATTTCATGATTTCCTTGTTTTAAATAGCTGAGTAGTATTCCATTATGTAAATGTACTACACTTCCTTCATCCATTCTTCAGTTAAAGGACATCTGAGTTTTTTCAGTTTTTGGCTATTATGAATAAAGCTGTTATGAACATAGTTGAGCAAGTGTATTTGTGGTATGGTGGAGAATCTTTTGAGTATATGCCCAGGAGTGGTATAGCTGGGTCTTGAGCTAAAGCTATTCCCAATTTTCTGAAAAAACAACAGATTGATTTCCAAAGTGGTGGTACAAATTTACACTCCCACCAGAAATGGAGGAGTGTTTCCCTTTCTCCACATCTTTAACAGCATGTGCTCTCACTTGAGTTTTTGATCTTAGCCATTATTATAGGTGTAAAATGGAATCTCAGAGTTGTTTTGTTTTGCATTTCTCTAATGACTAAAGACATTGAGCATTTCTTTAAGTGCTTCTCAGCCATTTGTGATTACTCTGTTGAGAATTCTCTGTTTAGTTCTGTACCCCATTTTTAAATTGGATTATTTGGTTTGTTTAATTTCTTGAGTTCTTTATATATTTTGGATATTAGCCCTTTGTCTGATGTTGTGTTGGTGAAGATCTTTTCCCAATTTGTGGCCTGCTGTTCTGTTCTGTTGATAGTTTCCTTTACCTTACAAAAACTTTTCCAGTTCGAGAGGTTCCATTTATTAATTGTTGATCTTACTGCCTGAGCTGTTGACATTCTGTTCAGGAAGTTGTCTCTTGTGCTAATGAGTTCAAGGCTCTTCCCCACTTTCTCTTCTAATAGATTTAGTGTATCTGGTTTTATTTTAAGGTTATTGTGAAGGCTATTATGAAGGGTGTTGTTACTTTAATTTCTTTCTCAGCCTGTTTGTTGCTTGTATATAGGAGGGCTACTGATTCTGTTGAATTGATTTTGTATTCAGCCACTTTGCTGAAGGTGTTTATCAGCTTTGGGAGTTCCTTAGTAGAATTTTTGGAGTCACTTATGTATACTATCTAACATAACAAAGAATGATACTTTGTCTTCTTCCTTTCCAAATTGTTTCCTCTTAATCTTATTTGTCTTATTGTTCTAGCTAGAATTTCAAGTAATATATTGAAGAGCTATGGAGATAGAGGGCAATCCTATCTTTTCTCTGATTTCAGTGGAATGGCTTTAAGTTTCTTTCTATTTAACTTGATGTTGGTTATGGGCTTGCTGTATACTGCTTACTGTGTTTACGCATGCCTTGTATCATTGATCTCCCTAAGACTTTAAACATGAAGGGGTGTTGGACTTTGTCAAAAGCATTTTTAGCATCTAATGAGATGATCATGTAATTTTTTTCTTTCAGTTTGTTTATATGGTTGATTACATTGATGGATTTTCATATTTTGAACCATCCCTGCATCCTGGCCTGAAGCCTACTTAATCATGGTGGATGATATTTTTGATTTGTTCCTGGATTTGGTTTGCAATATTTTATTGAGCATTTTTGTGTTAATGTTCATAAGGGAAATTGGTATGAAATTCTCTTTTTTTGTTGGGTCTTTGTGTGGTTTAGGTGTCAGGGTAATTGTGGTCTCTTAAAATGCATTTAGAAATGTTCCTTCTGTTTCTACTTTTGGAATAGTTTGAGGAGTATTGGTAATAGCTCTTCTTTGGGAGTCTGGTAGAATTCTGTGCTGAAGCTGTCTGGCCCTGGGCTTTTGTTGTTATTGTTGGGAGATTTTAATGACTACATTTATTTAATTAGGGCTTATAGGTCTATTTAAATTGCTTGTCTGATCTTGATTTAACATTGGTAAGTGCTATCTATCAAGAAAATCATCCATGTCATTTAGATTTTTCCAATTTTGTTGAGTACAGGGTTTTGAAGTTTGGCCTAATGATTCTTTGGATTTCCTCTGTATCTGTTATTATATTCCCCGTTTTATTTCTAATTTTTGATAATTTGGATACTCTCCCTCTGTCTTTTAGTTAGTTTGGCTAAGGATTTGTTTATCTTGTTGGTTTTCTCAAAGAACTAGCTCTTGGTTTTATTGATTCTTCCTAGTGTTCTCTTTGTTTCTACTTTTATGGTTTTAGTCCTTTTGTTTTACAGCTTTCAGGTGTGTGTTTACATCCCTTGTATGAGATCTTTCCCAATTTCTTTATGAAGGCATTTATTGTTAGTGAACTTTCCTCTTAGCACTGCTTTCATTGTGTCCCGTAAGTCGGGTATGTTTCATTGAATTCTAGAAAGTCTTTAATTTCTCTATTTCCTCCCTGACCCAGTGGTCAATGAGTAGAGAGTTGTTTAGTTTCCATGTGTATGTATGCTTTCTGTTGTTTCTGTTGTTGTTGAAGTCCAGCTTTAATCCATGGTGGTCTGATTGGATACAAGGTGCTTTTTCAATTTTCTTGTGTCTGTTGAGGCTTGCTTTGTGGTAGAGTATATGGTCAGTTTTGGAGAAGGTCCCATGAGGTTCTTAGAAGAAGGTACATTCTTTTGTGTTTAGATGAAATGTTTTGTAGATCTCTGTTAGGTCCATTTGACTTATAACTTCAGTTAGTTTGGTTATTTCTATGTTTAGTTTATGATTTGATGATCTAACCATTGGTGAGAGAGGTGTGTTGAAGTCTCCCACTATTAATGTGTGGAATTTGATGTGTTATTTAAGATTTAATAATGTTTATTTTTTAAAAGATGTATGTATGTATGTATGTATGTATGTATGTATGTATGTATGTACATAGTCTTCTGCCTGCATGTATGCCTACAAGCCAGAAGAAGTCACCAGATGCTTTAAAAGATGGTTATGAGCCTACATGTGGTTGCTGGGAATTGAACTCAGGATCTCTGGAAGAGCAGCCAGTTCTCTTAACCTTTGAGCCATCTCTGCAGCCCCAAGCAATGTTTCCTTTATGAATGTGGGTGTCCTTACATTCGAGACATTTATGTTTAGAACTGAGGCTTCATCCTGGTGGATTTTTCCTTTGATGAGTATGAAGTGCCCTTCCCTATCTCTTTTGATTAATTTTGGTTGAAAGTCTATTTAATTAGATATTAGAATAGTTACTCCAGCTTGCTTTCTGTGTCCATTTGCTTGGAAACTCTTTTTTCAGCCTTTTGTTCCAAGGTAATGTTTATCTTTATTTCTGAGGTGTGTTTCTTGTATGCAATAGAATGATGAATTCTGTTTTTGTATCCATTCTCTTAGCTTGTGTCTTTTTACTAGTGAATGGAGACCACTGAGCTCAAGAGATATTAATTACCAAAGATGTATGTGTGTGTGTGTGTGTGTGTGTGTGTGTGTGTGTGTGTGTGTGTGTGTGAGTCCCTCCTTCTTTTTCTCTTGCTGGTGTGAACTTATTTATTTCCTGCATTTTCTAGGATGTAGTTACTCTTGTTAGGATGGAGTTTTCCTTCCAGTATTTTCCATAGGGTTGAATTTGTGGATAGATATTACTTAAATTTGGTTTTCTCTTGGAATATCTTGTTTTATACATTTATGGTGATTGAGAATTTTGCTGGAAATAGTAGTCTGGGCTGACATCTGTCATCTCTTAGGGTTTGCAAGACATCTGCCCAGGTCCTTCTGGTTTTTAGAGTGTCTGGTGAGAAGTCAGGTGTAATTCTGATAGGTCTACCTTTATATGCTACTTGGCCTTTCCCACAACAACCCCCGAAGCTTTTAATATTCTTTTGTTGTTGTTGTTTGTTAGATTTGGTGTTTTTATTATTATGTGGCAGAAGGATTTTCTTTTCTGGTCCAGTCTATTTGGTGTTTTACATGCTTCCTGTATGTTTATAGACATCTCTTTTTTTAGGTTGGGGAAATTTTCTATGATTTTGTTGAAAATATTTTCTGGTCCTTGGAGCTGGGAGGCTTCACCTTCTTCTATTCCTATTATTCATAGGTTAGCTCGTTTTATGGTGTCCCAGATTTCCTGGATGTTTTGTGTCATAAAGGTTTTAGCTTTAACATTTTCTTTGACTGTTGTATCAATTTCTCCTATGGTATCTTCTACACATGAGATTTTCTCTTCCATCTCTTGGATTCTGTTGGGGATGCTTGAGTCTGCTATTCCTGTTCTTGTGCCTAGGTTTTCCATCTCCAGGATTCCTTCAGGTTGTGCTTTCTTAATTGCATCTACTTCCATTTTCAGGTCTTGGACTGTTTTATTCATTTCCTTCACCTATTTAATTGTGTTTTCCAGTATTTCGTCAAGGGATTTACTCATTTCTTCTTTAAAGACCTCTATCATCCTCATGAGATGAATTTTGGTCATTTCTTGTTCTCACTTGTGTTGAGATATCCGAGGCTTGCTGTAGAACGGTACTTGTGTTAAAGGTTGGCCTGTTGTATTTTGATGCTAATTACTGCTTGCTGCCTCTGTGATCCACCTTGCCTAAGAGCCTAACCTGTTTGACCAATAAAAGATCATCACACACGTGGGCAGGACAAATGGGATAGCCATGGCTAAGATTCCCAGGCTAGGAGAGACAGAGAGAATCTAGGGAAGGAGAGAGACCTGAGGAAGAGAGAGGAGAAGAAGGAAGGCCGCCATCATCAGTTAGGTGCAGAAGAAACACATGGCCAGCGTGGATGAAGGATTTGGCTCAGATGAAGAACATTAGCAAGTATTTGGGATTATGGATGGGAGGTATCTTGATAGAAATTATTAGAACCAGATGCCATGGGATTGGGGCAGGTCCCACTATGGGAGGTAGTTTAGGGGATTAATATATGCCCTGCCCCAGGTTAACTAAGGCTATTTTTAAAAAATAACAGATGTCTGTGTCTTGATTGATTGCTAGTGGGTTAGAAAAACTGCCATAATAATCACTATAGGCCTAATAATAAACCTTATTAGGCTATACTGGTAAAATAACTGCAACATATGTGGGTTCTAGTGTTGACATATTGCATAGGTTTTTGTTATTTTTGTTCTTGTGCTGGCTTTTAGCCATCTGGTTGTCTCGGGTATTGGCTGGTGGTCCCTGGGAGCTGATGGCTTCCTGGAATGCACTTAGGTTTGAGGTCCATTAGGGGGAGAGTGCAGGGAGTCAGGCATAGCTCATCTCTGCTGTGTTTGCCCTGCAGCCTCGTGCTCCCTGGGGGTTGCAGGCCTCTGCCTTCCCAGGTGGCTTCTGAGGACCTCCAGGAATCATGGATCTGGACCAGGAATGAGGTGCCCAATAGACAGGATGGACTCCCTGCTGCTAGGTTTACAAAGAGGACAGGGCAGGCTAGGAATTGTGGGTGGTAGGGTCTCACTTGGTGGTCCTGAGGCTGGCTGATCTGCAGGAATGTGGATAGGGGTGAGGTCCAGTATATTAAGGGTACAGGGAGCTAGATGTAGCTGACCTCTGATGTGCTTGCCCAGTGGCATGGAGCAAGCAGGCAAATGGTTAGTGGAGATCTCACCTTTCTTCCCCAACTGGCTGCTGAGGTCCTCCAGGCATGGGGCATTGGACCCAGAATGGGGTACACAGGGGACAGGGTGGGTCTCCTATTTTTTCTTTAAAGAAAGACCATTTCATACACAAAAAATATGACCTAGAAGATACCATCTAGGAAATATAAGAAAACTCTTCAAGGATTTTAACTACAGAGGAATTTAATGAGGGTATAAATTCAATAGAACAAAAACTAAAGAAGAGATTTTTTTTATAAAGCTTAATGTGATGCAACAGGAGTTTTCAGAGACAAGAAAACAAATTGATATAAAACACCATTGTGGTTATTTATAGAAGTGGAGGATGAATATACTCCAAAATAGCAAGAGCTAGAGCAGCCAGAATTGAAATTAGATAAATTTTAGGGGAAATTGAGATGATTGTGGTGAATTCCAAGGAGAAAAGTTAGAATTATATCATTAGGCAGTTGGTGATGTTTCTGGAGGAAAAAGATGATCAAATGTAAGTGTGATGCTGGTTAGGCTAGTTTTAATCAACTTGACACAGTCTAGAGTTATGAGGGAGGAGTAAAGTTCTATTAACAAAATGCCCAGGCTGGCCTCAGTAGTACATACTTGGAATCTCAGCACTCAGGGAGGCAGAGGCAAGTGGATCTCTGTAAGTTTTGAGACCAGCCTGGTCTACAGAGTGAGTTCCAGGACAGCCAAACTACAGAGAACTGTCTCAAAAAACAAAAGCAAAAACAAAAACAGAAACAAAAATAAAATGCCCCAATTAGATTGCCTTGTGGGCAAGCCTCTGGTGTATTTTCTTGATTGGTGTTTCCCAGATCACTATAGACTGTTTCACTCCTGGCCTTATGGTCCTGGGTGCTATAAGATAAAAAGCTGTGCAAACTATGAGGAGCAATCCAGCAAACAGCACTCCTGCATGGTCCCTGCATCAGTTCTTGCTTCAAGGTTCCTGCCCTGTTTGAGTTCCTGCCTTGGCTGCCTTCTGTGATGAGCTGTGACATGGAGACCTTTTCTCCCCCAAGTTGCTTTCAGTCATGTTGTTTTTCCTCATAGCAACAGAAGTCTTAACTAAGACAGATACCATCTACCAGGGTACAGGGAGAACACTAAACAGGAAAAGTTTTAGAAAGGTGAAGAAATTAAAAAAAAATCACTTTCATATTCACTTCCAAAGAAATCTTAAGAGATATGAGAATTCTTTTATTGAACAGTAAATATTAAGGTGACTCTTGGAGACAACAATGTTTTAAGGTTGGATAAGCAACCACAGGGGGCAATAATCATGTACAAATAAGGACAATTAAACTAGCTTCAATTTAGTGCTGTTGAGGATTATTTGTTGCAGACCTCAGAAAGAAGCCATTGGTGACCCAGAAATGTCAAGCCCAGTTATGCTGCCATGCTAAGAAGAAAGCCATGGGAATATGTTTCTAAGTACATAAGACCTTGGGAATACAATACCCATGGGTCTCTTTAAAACACTTCTCAGTGATGTTATCCATCTCACAGTAGAGATTTATCATATGGAAACTAAGACTAGACTATAGAACAATTAGGTGGAAGATATGGAAATTGTGGAAGAAACTGTATAAAAGTTAGCAAACAGATACAAAGGACAGTAATTTTTAAAAATTTCTTAGTTATTTTTTCACAGTTTACTTAAAAAAAAAAAAGACAGACCTCATTTTAAGAGCAAAACTGTGCAGAAAGCATGAGGCTTTCCCACTTGCCTCCTGCCTCCCAGTACTCTGCACTACAGGGTAGAACATATTTGTCATAAACCATTACCTTACACTCCCACATTGTCATTACTTAAATCCAGTAGTTACAGTTAAATCATGGTGTCACACATGTATAAATCTGGGAAAATGCAGAGTATATATGTCACTACAGTATCACACAGAATTGTTTCACTGTCCTGAAAACCCTTAGTGTTCTGCTTATTTATCTGTTTTTCCTTCAAACCCTGATTGCCATTGAGCTTTTCATGGTACCGGTATTTGTGACTTTTTTACACCTTTATGTATTTAGAATCATATGCAGTGTGCAGACTTTATAGTCTTGTTTCTTTCACTCACTAATATGCATTTACTAGTACTCGCCTCCTCAGTGCAAATGCTAAGCAGTATCATATTGTTTTATGTTGCCATTCTTTTGTTTCTGTAGTCACCTACTAGGGACATGTCAGTTCCTTCAAAAATTCGGCAGTTGTGAATAAATCTACTAAAATTATCTGGATGTAAGCGCTCTCTCTCTTTCTCTCCCTCTGTGTGTGTGTGTGTGCATAAAATTTCATCTTTGGAAAAACACTGAAGAGTATGATTGCTAGATTTTCTGATATATTAGTCAAAGAATATGTTAAATCTAAGAAAATTCCTGACACAAAAAAATTCAGGAAATCTGGGACACTATGAAAAGACCAAACCTAAGAATAAGAATAAAATCTCTATTCCAAAGGAAGAAGAATCTCAACTCAAAGGTCCAGAAAATATTTTCAACAAGATCATGGAAGAAAAAGTTCCAACTTTAAAGAAAGGGGATGCCTATAAAAGTACAAGAAGCAGACAGAATACCAATGGATTAGACTAGAAAAGAAAGTCCCCCTGCCATACAATAATCAAAACACTAAACATACTGGAAAAAAAAAAAAAAAAAAAAAAAACATTAAAATCTTCAAGGGAAAAGGGCCATGTAACATGTAAAAGCAGACCTATTAGAATTGCATCTGACTTATAGTGGAGACTCTAAAAAGCCAGAAGGGCCTGGACAGATGCACTGCGGAGTCTATGAGACCACAGATGTCAGCACAGATTAATATAGCCAGTAAAAATTTCAATCACCATAGATGGTGAAAATAAGGTATTCCATGATAAAGTGAAATTTAAACAGTATCTATGTACAAATCCATTATGACAGAGGTGCTAGAAGGAAAACTATACTCATGAAAACACAAGAAACAAATAACCTTAATGAAAAGAAGGAACACCAACACACACACACACACACACACACACACACACACACACACACACACACACTACCACCACAACCACCAATAACAGGAATCAGTAATGATTCATCATTGATATCATTTAATATCAGTGGCCTCAACTATGCAATAAAAAGACACAGACTAACAGAATGCATCTGAAAACAGGATCTGTTCTGCTGCATGCAAGAGACATACCTCAGCATCAAGGACAGTTATTACCTCTGAGTTAGAGGTTGGAAAAAGTATTCCAAGCAAAAAGACTGACAAAGCAAGCTTCTATAGCCATATTAATATCTGACAAAATAGACTTCAAACCAAAACTGATAAAAAGAAATGGGGAAGGACACTACATACTTATTAAAGAAAAAGTCCATGAAGATGATATTTGAATTCTTAACATTTATGCACTAAATACAATGCACCGACTTTTGTAAAAGAAACACTACTGCAGTTTATATCACATCATATCAATTCTCACACACTAGTAATAGGAGACTTCAATACCCAACTCTCACCAATGAAGTGGTCATCAGATAAAAACTAAACAGAGAAATACTGAAACTCACCGATGTCATAAACCAAATGGACCTAACAGATATTTACAGAACATTTCACCCAAACACAAAAGAATATACCTCAGCAAAATTGACCATATATAAAGAAAGTCTCAATAGATAAAATAAAAATGAAGTAACTTCCTGCATTCTGTCAGACCACCATGGATTATAACTGAATATCAACAGCAATAGAAACAACAGAAACCTTACAAACTCATGGAAACTGAATAATTCTATACTGAATGAGAAATGGGTTAAGACAGAAATAAAAAAGAAATTAAAGACTCTAGAATTCAATAAAAATAAATACACAGCATACTTAAATTTATGAGACACAATGAAAGTGGTGCTAAAAGGACACTTTACAGCACTAACTGCCTATAAAAAATTGGAGAGATCTCATATTAGCAACTTCACAGCACATTTGAAAGCTCTAGAACAAAAAGAAGTGAGCATACCCAAGAGTAGTATATGACAAGAAATAATCAAACAGAGGGCTGAAATCAATAAAATGGAAACAAAGGGAACAATACAAAGAATCAATGAAACAAAGAGTTGGATCTTTGTAGAAATCAACAAGGTAGACAAAATCTTGGGCAAACTAACTAAAAGATGGAAAAAGAATATCCAAATCAGCAAAATCAGAAATGAAAAGGGGGGCCTAAGAACAGACATGAAGGAAAATCTAGAGAATTATAAGGACATACGTTGAAATTGGAAAATCTAAAAGAAATGGATAATTTTCTTGATCAGTACAACTTACCAAAGTTAAATAAAAATCATATAAACAATTAAAAAGTAGTTCCCTGTTGAAATAGAAACAGTTATTAAAAGTTTCCCAACCAAGAAGCCCATGGCCAGAGGTTTTTGTGAAGAATTCTACTATACTTTCAAAAAAGAGTTGATGCCAATATTCCTCAAATTATTACACAAAATAGAAAAGTAAGGAGTATTGCAATTTTCCTGCTACTCATACCACATTAAGAACTCAACAAAGAAAGAGAATTACAAACCAGTTTCTCTTATGAACATAGATGCAATAATATTCAGTCAAATACTTGCAAACCAAATCTAAGAATATATCAAAAAGATCATCCACTGTAATCGAGTAGGCTTCATCTCAGAGATGCAGGGATCGATCAATGTCAGAAAAACCAGTAAATGTAATCAACTGTATAAAAAATGAAAGAAAAAACCCCCACATGATTATCTCATTAGATATAGAAAAGGCCTTTGGCAAAATCCAACACCACTTCATAATAAAAGTCCTATAGATATTAGGGATACAAAGGAAATACCTAACATATAATGAACACAATTTATAACAAGTCTTTAGTAACATCAACTTAAATGTAAAGAAACTCAAAGCCATTCTATTGAAATGAGGAATAAGACAAGGTCACCCAGTCTCTCCATATCTAGTCAATATAGTACTTGAAGTTTTAGCTAGGCCAATAAGATAATGGAAGAAGGTCAAGGGAATACCAATTGGAAAGGAAGAAGTCAAAGTATCATTATTTTCAGATGATATGATAGTTTATATAAGTGACCATAAACATTCCATGAGGGAACTCCTAAAGCTGATAAGCACATTCAGCAAAGTGATTAGATACAAGATTAACAGAAAAAACTCAGTAGCCCTCCTATATACAAAAGACAAGTGGACAAATGAGAAAGAAATCAGGGAAACAACATCTTTTACAATAGCCTCAGATAATATACAATATCTCTGACCATAATAAAGTACTTCTAACCAAGCAAGTGAAAGACTTGCATGGCAAAACTTCAAGTCTTTGAAGAGAAAAATTGAAGAAGATACCAGAAGATGGAAAGATGTCCCATGCTGATGGAATGGTAAGATTAATATAGAGTGAACAGTCATCTTACCAAAAGTAAGCTACAGATTCAATGTAATCCCCATCAAATTTTCAACCCAATTCTTTACAAAACTTGAAAGAAAAATTTTTAACTTCACATGGAAAAGCAAACAAACTGAAAACAGGAGAGCTAAAACAACCCTGAACAGTAAAAGAACTGCTGGAGGTATTACCATCCCTGATTTGAAGTTGTACTACAGAGCTATAGTAATAATAGCACATGGTAGTATTGGTATTGGCATGGAAACAGACAGGCTGATCAGTGGAATTGAATTGAAGACTCAGACATAAATCCATGCACATATGGATGCTTGACTTTTAAATATACACTGGAAAAAAGACAGCATCTTCAACAAATGGTACTGGTCAAACTGGATGCCTGCATGTAGAAGACTACAAATAGATCCACATTTATCACCCTGCACAAAACTCAAGTCCAGGTGGATCAAAGACTTCAATATAAAATCAAATGTTTTGTACGTAGACTGGGGGCAGGCTTGGACGAGGTAGGGATCTGGTGGGGGAAAATGGGATGGATGGAGAGCCTGAGGGAGGAGTCATTTGGGGGTGGGGGTCACTAGTGGGGGCGGTGTAGAAACTTAGTGCAGTAAAAACTTCCTAAAGTCTATGAGGGTGACCCTAGTGCGGACTCAAAATAATGGGGGATATGGAGTCTGAACTGGCCATCTTTTGTAGCCAGGCAAATCTACCAGTGGAACTGGGTTTGATTTGATTGAGTTGTTGGCTGATCAGGTTCTGTGGAAATCCCCAAAGAACCCAGGCTGATGCTAGGACAGAGATTTCTCCCCACAAACTAAAAGGGTGGGCATTGCTAAGGACAACATCCATACAGTCCATTGAACATGGAGAGATCAAGTTGGCACCTGCAAGGAGCCTTCACTACTATGGTCTAGTCTCTTTGGTGCAGAAAGGTACTCTATAGCCTAGTGAAATGTGGATATCAACTGAGCCACAAAACTTTTGGCCTACATTCTGTCCTGAATATAACTTGTACTGGGAAATGGTGGAATAGAACTTGTGGGAGTGGCTAACCAATGTCTTATTTAACTTGAGGCTCACTGCATGAGAGGAAACCCATGCCCAGTACTTCTTGGATGGCCAGGAATGGAAGTCTGGATAGCCCAAAGATCTAGGTATAATCAAATACAAGAAAAAAAATCAATGAAATTATCCCTAATGATATTCTGCTGCACTCATAGATTGCTGCATTGTTTAGTTATCATCAGAGAGACTTCCTTTGGTAGCAGATGGGAGTGGTTGTGGAGATTCACCATCAGGTATTATGCAGAGACATAGTCTAGATTGAAGATCTCCATCTGGTCCCTCCCCTCAGACCTTGGGGAATCCCATGGAAGAGAAGGTGGAAAGGCTTTAGGAGACATGTGAGGGAGGACACCAGAATACATCCTCCGGAGTCAACTAAGCAGATCGTATATGGGTCCAAGAGGATTAAAACAGCAAGCATGGGGCTTGTAGGGGCCTTCACCAGGTTCTCTGTGGACATGTTGTGGCTGTTTACTTGGTGTGTTTGTAGGACTTCTAAATGTGAGAGCAGGTATATCTTGTACTTTTTTTTTTTTTTCAACATAATTTTTTATTGATAATTTGGGGATTTCATATAATGTACCCTGATCACAATCACTTCACCATCCTCCCAGGTCTGCTCTTTCTTGTGACCTCCCTCACAAAAAGAGGAAGAAGAAGGAGGAAGAAGGGAAAAGAGGAGGAGGAGAAGGAAAGAAACAAAACAAAACAAAAAAAACCAATAAAAGTTCAACTTCTGTACTCAGTGGAGCATGGTCAAACTTCCAGTGGTCAACCCCTTAAAGAAAATTGAGTCCTTCCCCATCTGTACCCCAACTAGAAGACATAAATTGTGGAGAGCTGTACTTCAGCATCCTTATCACAAGTTTTAGGAGTTCTTTTTGGCGACTTCTTGTCTAGGAAGTTACTTTGGCGGAGGGGGTAGGGACTGTCACAGAAGCCTTCTATGACTATGTTTTTCAACTATTAGTGGGAAGGCATCAATATTCCTGCAGAAGTAGCTTCCTTGTCCCTTACAGTCAGCAGGAGCACAGCTCATGAACTTTCCAATGGTTTCTGGTGACAGCGTGGATCACAGACATACACATGGCATTCATTGTCAGCACATGCCACAGACTTCAGCATGGTCTCTGGGGGCACAGACTATGGACATCAACATGGCCTTCCACCACAGAATAAGCCACAGACATCAACAAGGCCTCTAGCTGTAGCAGGACCATGGGCATCAACATGGGCCTTGGGGACCGCATGAACCATGAACATCAACATTGCTTCCGGCAGCACAGACCATGGACATCCGCATGGCCTTTGGTGGTAACATGGACCACAGACATTAACCAGGCTCCAGGCTGCATTGGGATCATGGACTCCAATATGACTCTCGGTGGCATTATGGACCATAGATATCAGCATGGCCTCCTGCCGTAGCACATAGACTGTGGACATCCACATGGACCTCCAGCAGCAGTCCAGACTGCAGACACACACAGGAACCTCAGGCTTCAATGTGGCCTGGGGTAGCAGCAAATTCTTCTCCAGAATAATTGATGCGGCTCAGACGGTCCTAATGGAGGAGGGGTGTGGGAGAGCAAGCCAATCTTTATTTTGTGAATCACGGACATTATAAACCCTGGGCAGTAGGAGAGGTTTCAAAGATGAATGTATTCACTGGAGCTAGAGGTGCCAGGGATACTAGATCTGCATGTAACTAAATAGCCCTATCAGAAGAGGGGGAAAGCTGTATTTAATTATTCTATGGGGGGGGGGAATATCTCCAGATACAGTTAAAGGTCATTTGTTGAAAGCCAGGACAGCAAGATACCTTATTAGCACAGGGTGGGTATCTCCAGGAGTCCCCAGGTGCTTGCTGAACTGGTTTTATCAGGAAAGGGTTGGGCCTGTAATCTTCTGTGAGGGATATGTGATGGTCCTTAGGGGATCTGGAGTTCCTCAAGTCAGGCGAAGGGGGATCTCCACTGAGAAAGGGAGTCCATTGTTTTGTACTGAGCTCAGAGGCTGTCCAGAATTGCCAGATGTTGACCTTAATAGGAGGGTTCCACAGAGTTATATTGTGTGAGAGAGAATACTCTATTTTCAAAAAAAGTGGCTATGTTTAGTAATCTTTATTATCTTTTTTCTGTTATAACGTGCTGTGTGAATGAAAAGATGTGTGCCATAGTCTCTGTTTCTAGAAGGTGGCATTTTCAGTGTGTTTTGGCTTTTATTCCTGTATGCTTATTTTCATAAGCTACACAATGCATCAACTTATGAAAACAATATATACTTTAAGAGAAATAACACAATTAGCTAGATTTGTGGGCCCATAATGTGAAGAGTCACAAGTACATCTGTAAATTTTTGCTTTTAGTTGTAAAGAACATAAAATTAGTCTATGAGTGGGTTTCTGCTTCCACATTCAGTCAGCCTTCAGCCATACATACTGCTCTCAATGAGGGCTTGCCAGGCCTTTGACCAGAGTCCTGAGAATTCGTTGAAGCTGAAACCACTTTACATGTCTGATTCTATTCTTTCCCAAAATTACAAGCATTACGCAGAGTACTATTATTAGAATGCTGTAATTTTATTTCGAACATATAGAAAAGAATAAAATAATAGAACGAATATCTATGTATAAACCTGCCATGTATAAATCAGAGCATTTTGCCTTGTTTGCTTCAGATCTTTTTTTCCTAACCAATTACATATTTTGGGCCAGCTGTGGTAAAGCATGACAACAATTCCAGCACTTGAGGGCATTGGCTGGAAGAAGGGAAGTGCGTTCAAAGCCAGCCTTAGCTTTCATGAGTGAGAAGACAGCTTGGGACTGTAAGAAATATTGTCTCAAAAGACAGACCAAACAAACAAAATCAGAAAAACAAAGACATATCTTGAGTATGGTTGCCCTCTAGATTTGGATCCCTCTAGAATGTCCTCTAATTAAATTTTTTTTTCAGAAATAACATTCATAGTGCTTTTTCTTTTTCTTATGCTCTTCGATTTTACTTCTAGTACAGTATATTTTTTCTTAAATAATTTTAAAATTAAGAAATTTAAAAATAAGCATAAAATTTCCATATGCTCTAGGATGCATTAGAAATGATTGATGTCTTCCTATTCCTAATAAACTGTGTTTTGTCCATTTATCTAATATAGTTGTGGTTTATGACATATGGCAGTATTTGTTGTCAACACCAAAAATACCAGAAAGATTAATTCTCAAGTGCAACCTTGAGAAACCTCATTAAAATTCAAAATTCACCATCAACTATTAATAACATTCATTCCTGTTTTGTAGTAAGTGTGAAAACAATGCATTTCATTTGTGCGTAAAGGGAGCTGGGGCGTATTCATGGGCTTAACTGTCCTGTAGGTTTGTACCACTTTGCATTCTGAAGATGGAAATCTTACCAGTGAAAAGAAAACAGCTGATGACATACATATGCCTTGCTTCACAACATGAGAAAAATAAACCCAGTTAGAAATAGCTATTTTATGAATACAGACAACACTAAGGCACAAGTGACTTAGGAATTCATTTTTGGTTTAGAAAGAGATAGCCCATATCTTAAGGACCTATCAATTACCCTTTAACCAATATGGCCCCAAAAGAGAGGATTGTGTATGTGTGTAGGGTGGAACCGAGGAGCTAACAAGCTCCCTTATCTAACTCTAGTCTTACTGGAGCTCATTAAAATCTAAAGGTGAGAGTTCAAGGAAATAATTAGGAAGATCAATTTCTCTTTAAGGTCCCAAGCACTTCTTGAGGAAAATGCCTAAGAAAATGAGAGAAATCCTTCCCAGTATTTAGGAAATGGACAACCAGCAGGAGTCTGAATGAAATTCTCAGCACAGACTCCCCAAGAGATGCAGCAGCACCAGAGCCTGGCTCCTCTGGAAAGATGAGGAATATACAGTGAGAAAAAGCCACGCTTTGGAGTTAAGGGACAGCAAGTAGCTAAATCAGAAAAGGAAGATGAATGACACGAGCTCAGCAACGTGTATTTACAGCCTGCCCTTCCCTGAGAATTCTTTATGGAGGGTGTCTGATTAGACTCTGCAACATGCCTGGACTGAGGCAGGGGCTGCTGCTCCTGCTTGAACAGCAAAGAGCACTTTGCTCTGGGGCTGGGCGTGTGCCCTGAGTGGCGGGTGTGATAGGAGTAATGGCATATCAAGGCTACCTCTATCCACTGTTCACTTTCACAGAAACACCGAGACTTTTAGTGGTCCGAAAGCGAATAGGAAACCTGAAAACACGGTTTTTCATGGACTAAACTAAACGGACTAAACACTTCTAAATAGATAGTTTTCTTTCCTATGTGAGGACAACTCTAATTAGAACAAAACACACAACGAAAGAAAATACTTCCTTTTACATTAGAGGGGGAAATTGAGGTCCAGAGAGTATGAGGAAGCACCTACCCTCAGCCAGGATCAAACAGTCAAAATATAAGCCAGTTATTTTTTCCTGTACCAACTGATTTTTTTTTTTCCTCTTTGCTATGACAAAAATACCTGAAAAAATCATCAAGGGAAAGAGAAACGATTTAGTTTGGATTGTAGTTTGAAGGTATGGTTCATCGTGATGGGCAAAGGCATGCCAGTGAGGTCAGCTCTAGCCAGCTGTGGCTGCAGAAGGGCGAAGTGGTTAGTCACATTGTGTCTGCAGTTGGGAAGCAGAGCTAGACATTGGCGCTTGCCTCCTTTTCTTCTTTCTACTCATTTCATGGGATAGGGCCACACACGTTCAGGATAATTTTCCTCCCTGCTGGTAAGCTTCTCTGGAAACACCTTCCCAAACATAGCTACAGACGTGACTCCTGAGACACTCCAACTCTAGTCAAGTTGGCAGTGAAGACACACATCCCTTAAACTAACATGCCTTAATACAATACAGAATAGAATTTCTCTACCTCTGTGTCCTGTGTTGAAAAGGACTGGGCTGGCCTAAGAAAAGATTGAGAATCCTGAAAGAGCCCGTTTGTGGCCCAAGTCACATCTCTGAACACTCCTGCTAACAGTGCCTGATTTCTGCTGCTCTACACAGTCTGGCCACTCACCCCAATATCTGCACGTTCTTTGCTTTCTAACACTTGGTTTCATACAGTCTTACCTGGGAAACTCCTCACTGTCTTGACACTTCAGCTTGGCAATCTCTTGTTCCTGCCAACTCTTTGCAATTCTCATACTAGGGAAAGGGACCTTCTTGTGTGCTCATCAGGGTTTCCACCAGTAGCACTACAACACTGTCCACTCTGTATCTGTAACTCTGGCTATCCAGATGTTATGTGAGTCTCGCACAGAGAAACAAGACCCTGAGGGTTTTCTTCTAGGAAGCAGTTTATTGGGGTGCTGGTGCACAGGTCCACAGCAGATTAATGCCCAAAGGCTCTAAGTACAGTAGTGTTATGACTTTTGCATTATTTTAGTTTCTTTGCCTTTCATGTTTGGCAACGTAATAACTTGATTAAGTACCTTAAAACTACAGGATAGTGATATTTAAAATGGTGAGAAAGTATGGAGGGGGGATCCCCTGGGAAACTTACCGAAGTTAAACATATGCACAAAGACACTTTGTTTTCCTCTTCTTGGCACATAAAGGCCATAGTATATGAGGGTGAACTCTGTGATTTGTTCACAAGTGCATGGCCAGACGCTGCATTTATATTCAGTGTTGGCAGAAGTAGCTGTTCATTAAAATAACATTGAATGGTATTTTAAAAATAAATTTACATACTCAACACAATCTCTATCAAAATTCAATGGCATTCTCTATAGAAGTAGAAAATATAATTCTAAAATTTTTATGAGAACAGACTCACAGAAAAAATCATAGTTGGCTAAAACAATCCTATTTTTCTGTATTTTTCTCCAAATTTAAATATTCTTTCTTGGAGGGAGGAAGGAAAAAGGAGGTTTAGGAAATGAGTAAATTGTGCAAGTACAGGAAACTGAAAACTTACAAGATTCGTAAGTCCATTCTCCAAGGTTATAAGAGTAACACTTGCCAGAGAGAGGAGATGCTTTAGTTGGCAAGTCATGCAGGGAGTGCCAGAGATGCTGTTCTCATGCATTATTACTAATGTTGAGGTGAGCTTTGGGGTTTTAATGGCCTTTGAGTAACTTATGCTTCTGTAAATCATTTCAATAAATTCACTAGTTAACCCATTTGGGCCTTGGAGGAATCTTTACTTTGGTCCACTGTTGCTGTGCTAACTGTGGTTGACAGATATTTGCTCATGTCTCCCAAGGAAAAGGTACTCAATAAAGTTGCTGGAAGTGTCCCGATATCCAAACTCAAATTATACAACAGAGCCATAGTGTCAAAGTATGTAAGTGGCATAAAAACAGAGATATAGACATAATAAACAAAACATAAGATCTCGGAGATAAATCCACACTGCTCAAGTTACTTGTTTTTTTAATAAAGAGCAAGACAGACATGGATAAAAGAGTCTATTCAACAGTTGGTGGTGGCAAAATCAGGTATTCACATGCAGAGCAATAAAAGCAGAGCCATATTCCACTTAAGTCAAATTAAAAATGGATAAAAGGACCTAATTTAAACCCGAGCAACTGAATGTGCTACCGGAAAACATCGTGAGCTATAGGCACAGCCAGGAACTCTCTGAAAAGGACTTCAGTAGTATAAGAGATATTCCAAGAAAATGACAAATGGCAGAACTTGGGGTTAAAAGGCTTCTGCACAGTGAAAGAAACTATCAATGGAGTAAAAAGACAGATACAGAATGAGAGAAAATCTTTGCCAGGCATACTTCAGAGAGAGGATTAATATCTAGAACATAAAAAGGATTGCAAAAATTAACTACCTGTATCAAAACAAAGAAACCACCCCCAACCCAAAATCTGCCACTCAAATAAATGAACTAAAGATCTGAACAGACATTTCTCAGAAGAAGAGCTATAAATGATCAGGAAACATTTTAAAAAGCATTCAACTTCTTCGCAATTAGGGAAATGCAAATAGAAACGACTTTAAGAGTCCATTCTAGTCTCATCAGAATGGCTCCCAGCAAGAAACCGAATGACAACAAATGCTGGCTAAGATATGGGTAAAGGAAAACTTAATTCATCATTGGTGGGAGTGTATACTGATGCAGCCATGACAGGAATTAGTATGGAAGTTTCTCAAAAAGTAAAACCAGAATTACTGTCTGACCCAGCTATACTACGCCTGGGTATAGATCTGAAGGACTCTAAGTCCTACCACAGAGGGACTTCTACAACATGTGGAGAGCTACACTATTCATGACAAGGGGATGGAACAATCTAGATGTCCATCAACAGATGAATGGATAATGAAAATGTGGTATACTCAGCCACAAGGGGAAATAAAGAGATGGATTTGAAAAATTATTATATTGTGAGATGACCTTGACTCAGAAAGACAAACATCTTATGTTTATCTCATATGTAGATCACAGATTTTATTTTTACATATGTGTATATATGTGCCTATGAAAATAGTCATGAAACTAGAAAAGGGGGCAAGGTTTTGAGGGAACGGGTGAGGGTAATAGAGCACACATAAAAGGAGGGTAGAAGGCAGTACTGAGAGTGGCAGGCTCCAAGTTGGAGGTAGGAGGGCAACAGTGGGATGAGAAGGAGCATAGTCTCCAAAACAAAGTATATTTTAAAATACCCTATAATGAAGCCCATTATTTTGCATACTGATTAAAAATGCACAAATGAATTAATCATGAATGAATCCTGAGCTCTCTGTTATTTCCGTTACTCCCTCCCTCCCACCTGCCCTACACCCTTGTTGCCTTTCCAGAAAGCAGCTGGCCTTGGTGACCTTTTCTCTGTGAATATGATCACTTTGGGAATAATTTCAGCTTCTCCTAGTTAAAACAACAGAGCTAGACATCCCTACGGAGCCGTCACATCCTCAGAGGCAATCTGTGAGACATTTTGTTCCTGGGTTTCGTGGCTACTCTGTTTATCCCTGCATCCCCGTGACCCTGGGGACTCTTCCCAGAGACAGTGCTCCTGTTGCCCGAATGACTCTCAGTCAGTTCAGCTGAAGGCCTTCTTGATTTGTCTTCAGACATTGCTTCACATATTTCAGTGTGAAATGGAGTCTCAACTCTCAACCCACACTAGCCATTGACCTTGACTGTAGTCTTCTCCAGCAGACTGGCTAAAGATACTCAGGCAGCCTGGAGAGGGTAAATATGCCTGTCCCCATTGTACCCAGCTCTCTTTCTGCCCTCACTCCAAAGCTGTTGTTTCTACTCTAATTTTATCGATCCTTCTGTCAGATTCCCATGCAATGTCCTTCTTTCCCAGGATTACCGCTCCCACACACATGCACACACCCCCGCTGCCCTGTAGGCTCAGTTTTCTTAACAAATATATTTTATTACAAACTTATTAACTGAGAGTACCTCACTTATTACCCGACTAACCTAAGCCATAGGAAAAGAAGATTAAAGAATGCAATAACAAAACTGTAAGGATATCAGTTCCAAGGAACGATTCTCCTGGCATAATCAGCACGATTTCTTCTGCTGGAACCTGGAGTAACCAGAACCCGGAACCTCAGCCAGAGCCCGGAGCCCGGAAGCCTCCCCTCAAGTGGTTTTCTCTAGGAGCATCCCGAAGTGAAACGATGAACAGCCAAAATTATCCCAAGTCTTTAAAGACCCCACCTCTTGTTTTTGGCTCACATTTATACCTCCTCTCAGCATTTGTTTAAGGATGTTTTTCAGCTGCTTAATAACCAATCTCCCCCCACATGGTGGTTCGACTTCTAAGGGGATGAACATCACTGCTCCCTCACAAGTCTTTTTCTCATCCCCCACTTGTGATCTAAACAAACAAACAAACAAACAAACAAACAAAAATCATGTTTATCTCTCCTTCACTGCCCCACAGAGACAGGGTTTCTCTGTGTAGTCTTGGCTGTCCTGGACTTGGTGTGTAGACCAGGCTGGCTACACACAGTGACCTGCCTGCCTCTGCCTCCCTGGGAGTGCTGGGTTTAAAGGCCTGCGCCACCACGCTGGGCTTTCTGCCCTTCTTGTTCCTCTGCAGTACAATAGTACTTAAATCTGGTTCTGTCGGGTTCTTATCCACTTGTAGAGGTGTGATTTACCTCAGCCTGGGAGTTAAGGCTTCCTTTGGATAAACAGCTTGAATAGAACGGACAGGAAGCAATGTGACTTGAAGATACTGTTAAGGCCATTGTTGGGGCTCAGAGTGATGAGGGTAGGTAGAGCACTGCTTCATGGTCCCTGCTCTTGACTGGTTTCTCATTTCCTAGTAATTTCCTAGTAATCACAGCCAAGGCTAATGAGCATTTTCATCTAGGGGAAAAGAAAGTCCCCAAGAACTCAGCAGCCACAGTCTTAATAAAATATATTTAACAACGTGTAGTTTTTACATAACGTGTTAGCATTATTCATAAGGGGAGAGAGGCAACAAAAGCAGTGGTGAAAAGGAAATGAATATTTTAAAGGATGCTTTTCTCAACTTATAAAGAGAAATCATGAGTGTTAAAGCATTTTTATTGTCTCTTCTCTTCATTTTAGCAATGATATTATCCTCTTTTATTTCTGTGTTAATATGCCTTTTCAATAGTAATTGGCTGAGTCCCTACTATGTGTTAAGAATATCTTTAATTCTATGCAAATATTGTCTTTAAAGAAGTAAGCGAATCAAAACATTTACAAAGCTCTCCTTCTCAGAGTGAAGCCCTCACCCAGGTTGTCAAGAGGCTGTGAGTTAGGGATTGGGCTGCTTTCCTAGCTCTGTCCATCTCATCTGAATAGTCCCCGCTGTTAAATGGGGACCCACGACGGTGACAAGGCTTTTTGTCTTAGGTATGCAAGCTTGGAGAGCTAACGTGCTGGATGGATCATCAGCTACCAGAGCAACTGAAACCAGAGGTTTGTAGGTCCTTTGTCTTGTGAACTCAAGGAGTGAATCTCACAGAGTGAGACTGAATTTAGAAAAAGAATTTCATTATAGGCCAATGGGAGCTTAAGAGAGAGAGAGAGAGAGAGAGAGAGAGAGAGAGAGAGAGAGAGAGAGAGAGAGAGAGAAAGCACAACTCCTGCACAGTGGGGGCAGGTCCCCAAAGATGTGCGACCACTGAGTTGCTAGTTTAGCAGGATGTATTGCCTATTATGACAGAAACTGGGGTGAGGCATGGGGAGCTGAGGTAGACAGTTTACTTGGCCTTCCAACAAGATGTCAGGTGCCTCTCATGTTGGTCACATACTCAAGCACAGCTTCCAGATAGTGGTGCACTGCAGCTGTGTCAGAGGAGAAGAAAGAGAACAAGAACCAGAGCAGGAACCAGAGGCCCCTTTTTGGCCTTTTTTGCCTTTCTGGCCTCTGTCCAGGGTAAAGCGAAGAATATTTCAAACCAAAGCCAAGACTCTAGGTCCCTATCTCCAAAGTCCACCAGTTTCCTTTTCCTGTTCACATCATAATCTGAAACACACTCTTTTTCCTTTTTCACTACTGATCACAGAACTTTAGGACATTAACACCAAAATCAAAATATCCCTTTGGGGCAGGAAGCCTGCTGAGATGTGGAATAGAGTAGAGCTGTCAGCATTCTCTCCACACTTGTCAGGGGAGGTTCCTCTTAGAAACTATCAGGTAGTAATCGAGAGCTCTTGACAGAGACTGGGGCTTCTCGGAAACACAAAATGGCAGCATTGTGAAATCAGGAGCTGAGCTTTGTGTTGCAAAGTGCTGAGCGCTGAGAGAGAGAGAGAGAGAGAGAGAGAGAGAGAGAGAGAGAGAGAGAGAGAGAGAGGGAGAGAAGACATAGATTCAGACCTCTGCAGAGCTCAGAAAACCACAGGAAGGCTTCCCCTGCATTTGATTTGTTGGAAACCAAACCCGAGGAGATTTTACGGCCTTTTAGTACTCATAAGTCCTTTCATTTTATCCCTGCTTTATAGCTCTTCTTGCTGAGACCATAATGCACAGGGGAGATCTGCCAAGACACCTGAACTCATCCATCCATTTGTGTCTGTTGACAGGAGTCCATTCAGTTGTCAGCTGCCACTTCTGAAAGACGAAGTAGAGCCCGTGACTTCCAAATATCAGACAGCACGAGGAGGCGATGTGAACAGACCTTAGAGTCAGAAAGCCTCAACTCAATCTATAAGATCTTTATTGCCTCCAATTACATAATTCTAATACAGTTCAATTTCCTTTTTTTTTTTTTTTTTTTTTTTTTTTTGCAAAATAACGGGTAGTACTCACCTTACAGATTGCTACAGGGACCGAGAAGACAGCACAGGACATGTGTTCTGTTCCCGACAGCCAGATATCTCTGTGTTGGGTTCTGCAAAATGAAGCTCATAATGGCTCACACTTCACAGGGTTGTTAAATGAGTTATTGAGTGCAAAATGCTTAGAATAACACCTGGCACATAATAAATCCCTATAAATATTATCTTTCCTGTGAGTGATGCCTTCTAACACAGCATCTGCCACATAGTGATAGTGCAGTACACTCCTCCTCCTCCATCTCTATTTCAGGGTAAAGACTTTGACTTTAGGTGGATTTTCTTGTTTTTAAAATTATATGGTGCCTACCACATTGCAGACCTCATTTTGTGCCTAGGATGGCCTGACTGATTTAAAAGGACGAATTCCACTTTGAATACCTGCCCCTCAGTGATCCCAGCCCACCCGGGTCAGCGTCTTCAACAAGACTCTGCTTTGCTTTGAGTCAGTAGCTCAGGCATTTGCAATTTCAGGGCTCTTCACAGGGGGCTGACCTATAAAGGTGATCATCTTTGCTGTCATGGCAAGAGGATACCGAATGTCTAAAAAGGCTCACTATGCTCCTCCGCAGTGTCTTTATCAGAGACATAATTGGAGGCTAATGAGAAAAATGTATCAGTTGGAGTAGAGTGGGGAGTTAGGGCTTTAAATATGTGAGCAAACTAGCCTTGCTCCTAGAGAACGAACCATGGAGGAGCTACATGTTGACAGGCAGGAGAGGTCACTGCACTGCCTAGGAAGGGAAGACAGTGGAACACTGAGTCTCTGGAAGGAGTGGGCATACGCATACAAAAATCTCACTGGCAGTGAGGAACACACAAGACGAGCAAGGTACTGTCACCAAAGCCAGCTTTTGAAAGCCTCACCGTGCTTCTGTGTGATCCCTGTTGTAAATTATGAAGCTCACAGAGTGAGCTCATCAGCTGGGACTGTGGGATGTGCTTTCCACAATTTCATTTGGTTTCATCCTGAAAGTAGGCCTGCAGCTTGCAGGCAGTAAACTGACTTTGAGGCACACACTATGTTATGTACATAGGACCCAAATCTGCCTGATCAAAGAAGCCTCGGCATCTATGCTGGTGAGTTTGTTTCTTGGGGATCTTGGTAGGGAACTGAGTGTTGAAAGAATGAAAGAATTGAAAAGTTATTATAGAAGTCTTAATATATTGGCGATCCTGAACAGGAATTTTTTTGTTGAAGTTCAGCAAAGGACTTTTTGTTCCATAGCAGGAGTGGAAAAGGTATTTGATATAGGACATAACATTGATGATTAAACAGAATATCTGTGTTTATTTATATTTGGCTCAATTGTTTCTCATGAAAGGTTATATACTAATGGCAATAATGTCAGCACTACCTATTTTAATATCTATTCTTTTTTTAAAAATATAGTAACAAGCATAGAGTTTAAAAAGCCTGTGACATTGTGTCTGATGGCGTTAACCATGATGACAAGAAACCAGATTTATTTGCCTAGTGGCCGTGGCTTGTTCATCACCATGTACTTGATGGCAGTATGCCCACATTTTGATTATGATACTGAGAGGAGAGAAATCAAATGATCTCTGGGCTGGAGCCTTGCAAATCAAAGCCCATAAAAAGCGGCTGTGAGACTGGACCTGGCAAAGCAGTCCTTCAAGGGGAGCCTAGCAAGGAGGTGTGAGCCTCCTTTTCTTCTTTCTTGGGCCAAAGCCTGGTTATGCTCCAGGCTTGGGGCCTTCCCCAACCACCATTTACTCCACTGCTCTTCTTTTTAACAGTCAGGGTTGAAAGAAGCTTTATCAGCAGGATCAAAATAATGATTTGGAAACTAAACACTCTCAGCGAAGAAGTCAGATATTTAGAATAACAGATGTAGACAAACCAGTTACTTAATCCATGGAGACCAAGAGAGATGTGTCATTTGGACACTCAGTGGAGCTTCAAGGCAGACATCCCAAGTTCTAAGCAGCCATTCCCAGCAGTGCAAGAAGCCCTCAGAGACATTTTGTGAAAGTTCCTGGTAGGTTTTATTTCTGTTGAAAGATATAAGCCCTTTTCTACAGCTTGTCTTCGTGGGAGGATTATAATTTCTGCTCCATTGGTGTGTGACTTGGCATTGTGACTTGTTTTTGCCAATGGTATGTGAGTGGAAGTGACATGTGACATTTCTGAGAGCAGACACTAAAGGCTGTCACTGGCTGTGCCACCTCTTGTTTTTCTCAGTTTTGAGATTGACATGTCTTAATAGTGGCTTTTTCTTCAGACTTTGTTCCTGAATAAAGAAGGCAGGAAGTGGAGCTGCAGCGAGCACATAATGTGAGGGACTGGGGGTTGATTCTTGTTGTAGTAGGGCTATTGAATTCTGGGGCTTGTCTGTAGCACAGTCTAGCAAAAGCTGAACAGAATAGTTTGTCAGAATGGTACATGCCATACAAGTTAGTTATGGGCCATCTGAGAATTAGGGAAGAGTTTCAAGAATCGGGGCAGACCCAGAGGGCTCTCTCTAATCAGTGATTCTTAGTGTGAGTACCTCACACAGGAATCTGAGGGCAGATGTGAAACTAGAAAAGCAGTTAATGACAGCAAAGGTCAAGTAGACACACTTTTCAATACTATTAATAAGAGGTCAGTGCTGCATTTGTCTGTGATGGGGTGGGAAAAGGAGAAAACAAGAGCAGCAGAGGTGAGAAGGGAAAGAAACTTTGTCCCAAAAAGATAGAAGTTCAAGGTGCCATAGAATTGAGTACCAAGAAGAATGGCTCCGTTAACCGGAACTATAAGTGCGAAGGCCACTTGGGAAGAATCCCACAGGAAGGAAAATGAGATAGGATCCCATCTGCTGATATGGAAGCCAAGGCAAACACTGAGAGGGAGAGGACAGCATGAGGTAGCAGCTCACATTCCTACCATTAAGAGAGCAAACTGGCTGAAGAGAAGACTGGGCACAGTGAGCTGCTTCCCTCAAGAATGCTGCTTGGGCCTGTGATGAGTGAGGGATGTAGGGAGAATTTCCGGGATCTCTCTGCCTGGGTCTGAAGAGATGACAGACATGTTCCAATGTTGTGTGCTAAGATGAAGGAGCAAGCCTGTGGTTATCTCTATTATTTAAAAAAAGAAAGGGGGTGGGGAGCTGTGCTTGGTGGTGCACGCCTTTAATTCCAGCACTTGGGATGCAGAGGTAGGTGGATTGATGATGTGAGTTCAAGGCTAGCCTGGGCTACAGAGTGAATCCAGGACAGCAAAGGCTACACAGAGAAGCTCTGTCTTGAAAAAACCAAAAACCAAAAACAAAAACAAACAAACAAACAAAAGAACAGTTATAACCAATGAGACTAGGGTAGAAACAATTTCCTAATTTTAGACATAGCCCTCCAAGATATGGGAATTCTAAACACATACTGTGAAATGACTGAAGTGAGAAGTTGTATTTTTATCAGGTCTACAGATGTTTATACCTTAACAATGGGTCCCGATGTGCCCCAGCAAGTGAATGGTCAGGGCTCTTTGGAATGTATCTTCCTTTATATTTCAGCATCAGTGAGTTCCCATGAGTCGCCTAAAATGTTGGGACCATTTTAATTTTTTAAAGGAAGGACTAATTATTTCAAAGAAAAGGATGTGGCAGAAATTATTAGTCTAGGTCTTCATTCCCCGCTTCAACACGTGGCAAACACTTTCCTGCTCTTTAATTAGGCAGTTAGGCATAGAGCTAAGCAATAAAAACAAACAAACAATCCCCCCCAAAAAAACCCAACCAACACCCAAACCCAAAACCCAAAACAAACAACCCCCCCCAAAACCCCAAAACAGTGAAAAGATGAACTTGAAATGATCTGAAAAAAAAAGAAAAGAAAAGAAAAGAAAAGGATTCAAAGCTATGTTGTTATTGATAGAAGTAGTAAACGAAGTGCCATCTTTCATATTGTTTTCCAAAGATTCCAGAAATGTCATTTTCAATATTTTTCATGATGCTACTTTGACTTTTTTCTCCTAGAAACATCAAGAAAGAAAGAAAAGAAAGATAGTATAAAAGAAAAAAAAAGAATTTGAAATAACAGTAGCCTTCTTTCACTTTGATGAACCACTATTTTGTTTGCTTAGCAAGTTTATTTTTGGTGTATACCACTTCCCAGTGTGTCTTAAAATCACTCTCGCCTGTCCTTCCACAGCCCTTCCTCTCACAGCTCTCTGGAGTGGTTATCCACTTCCTCTGTCTCTGGAGTGACTTCAGAAACTATGTGCAGAACATTCTGGAGCCTTGAGATCTGCTTTCTGAGCAGCCTTGTCAGCTTAGTCAGGATTACTATTGTGATAACACACCATGACCAAAAGCAACCTGGGGAGGAAGGGGTTTCCTTTCTATTTGCTTCCACTGTTCATCACTGAATACTGTCAGGGCAGGAAGGAGGAAGCAGGAGCTGATACAGAGGCCATGGAGGGATGCTTTTTATTGGCTTGATCCCCATGGCTTGCTCGGCCTCCTTTCTTATAAAACCCAAGACCACCAGCCCGAGAATGGCCCCACCCACACTTTACTGGCCCGTTCCACATCAGTCACTAAATAGGAAAGCGTCTGATAGGCCTACAACCAGACGTTACAGAAACATTTTCTCAATTAAGGTTCCTCCTCTCAGATGACTCTAACTCATGTCAAGTTGTCATAAAAACCAGTCAGCACAACTATCTTTCCCCTCACTGAGACTGGGAGAAAATCCTTTCCTGTCTTACAGATTTCAATGAGTAGCACTGAACACATCTGTCTGGGATTTATTTATTCGTTTTTCGTTTGAGGCAACTAATTGTAGATTGCAAATATGGATGCTGAATCCGAACCCAGAAAAGGGTCCTCCGAAGCACACCTCGACTAAGACCCCAAGACCGCTTACCCAGCCCGTGTGGAAAGCTCATGTCAGTGTCCAGAAGGTGGACTTGGGGTCACTGGGTCCCCTCCTGTTCTTCTTCCCGTGTACCACACTGATTGAACCTCCTCTCTCTGCCTTACCATCAGCAGTCTCTAACTGGTGCGTGCGGGAGCCTGTGCTTTTGCTCTGACACCATTATACTGGCGATTAAGTTTCGGTTTGAAGTTTGAAGGGAGCAAACATCTTTGAAATCTTAGTGGGGATTAAAATGGTGAGCTCAAGTGGTGTGAGGAAACATAACTGAGAGACTGACTGGCTTTGCAGCTGGGCATTGTCAAGAAACTCCTTAAGAAGTAAACCAAGGGCCTTCTTTTGAGAGAGTCTCACCCATCGTGGGGAGGGAGGTCTTCTGGAGCGCCAGGCTGTGCACCCCACCTGCCAGCTGCCCGCAGTCTCCATGTGCCAAGGGGACTCCTACGCTCCCCTGCTTCCCTGTAGACTGCCTCGCCTGCCTGGTTTTGCAGGGAGCAGGGTTTATTGCAAACTCGTTGGTCCCTCTTCTCTCCGCTTTCTCCATTAGAGAGCACACAGCACTGGCACTGCCGCAGCCGGTCCTGTAGGCCTACTGTAATTAAGAGGGTGGATTCAGTTGACGTCTTGTAGAGAGAAAATTTGAAAGGTAACAGCTCCGGGTACCTTTCATCCTCCTCGGCTCTGTCCGTATAGCAGTGTGTGACCTCTAAGCGCTGAGTGAAGCCACAGATCTTAAGCACAAGACTCTTAAGGATTCCACAGATAGGATCCAGGGATTGTTATCCAGGCTTCTTTGATTCTAGTACATGGGCACCTTTCCTAGCATCCTTCGTGGGAGAAATAACAGATTTCATGATACTTTCAGACAAAAATTTGTTTTTCTGTTTTACTACTCCACCTCACACCCCCCGGCCCCCCCGACTGTATACCTTTCCCTTTAAGCGGAAACATAAGTCTGCTATTTAATAAAGCCCCAATAACAACCCTTCTTGAAAGGACAAGGGCTAATAATCACTTCCAGATTAACATTCTGGTCACGTGACAGTGGAGGAGAATAAATCAGTTAAACAGCAAGATGCAGCGCGGCTAATTTTCATGTAAAAGGAGGATGATTGCTTTTTTTTCTTTTCTTAAGAAAACCATTGTGATTTTTTAAAAGCTGTTAAAACCCAAACATCCTTGTCTATCAGTTTATGAATTATTAATAAAAGAAGAAGAAGAAGAAGCAAAAAGAAGCTTTCTTTTCCTAAATATCATCTGCTAAGCCGCCATGGCCTGAAGTGGCTCACGCTGGATTCTGATTTACATAGTCCCAGTTGGAAGTTAATGAAGACTGCTGAGCCACCTTTCAACACGCAGATAAACCTTCATGTATTTAAAAGCAGGGAATCTGGGCTTGTTCCTGGCAAATTATTCATCTCAGATCTGAAGTTTCTGACATCGCCTGCGTCAGATAAACTGTCACCCAAATTGCAAACTAATTAGTGATTCAAACATTTCCGAGCTGATTGATGACAGAATAATTTACGCTTGTTTCTCAGTTTCCAGCTGGCACGGGCTGCTGACTGGAGCCCTAATTAACGCGAGTACATCAGTCATGTTCTGCCAAGGCAGCACATACAATTAAAAGGCAGTTTAAATGGAACCTCACATGATGCAAATGTGAGGAAACAGCGCTTTAGGAAGAAATGACAACAAAACCTCACAAACCAAAACAGAATGGGGGGGGGTGTTCTTTTTTTAAAATTGAGAAGTAAATTGTCCTCTGCATTGAGCAGTTTAAAAAAAAAAAAAAAAAAAAAAAAAGGCAGGAGAAGCCAGACTGGGCATACTAAATGTTTTTGTATTTAAGGCGTTTTATTGAGATGAGTGTTTACTGCTCTTTTTAACGCAAACAGTTTGGATTGCCCAACCCCCTTCCTGCAGTGTTGTGATGGGAGGGACTCTGGGTAGGCCTTCCGGATTAATCCAGGGCTCCCCCTTCCCTGGCACTCATGCATGCGAGCCTGAGCGACTGCTTTCCTGCCTGTGGCCCTGTCCCCTGCCATCTCCCGTCTGTGCTTCGGTCTGCCCCATTCCTGTAACTATTGCCTTGCATTCGTTCTGTTACTTTCGTTTACAGGCTTTGAGGTAGACTATAATCTTCAGAGCAGTTTTGAGCATCGAGTATACTTTCCCCTACTCTTCCTCAGCCTCCCTCTGAGGTCTCCAGTGTTTCCTCTAGTTAGAAAGCCTTCAACGAATGAGTTTCCATCACAAAGGTAGGGCCTTTTTAGATAGCCTTCTTTTCCTTAGTAACTTCCAGAGAGTCCTTGTGCCATCTCATGAAATTTCATTTCTTTTTAGTGTTAAATAACATTCTGCCATATAGATTCTGGTCTGCAGTTTTCTTCGTCATCTACTGAAAAATAGTTTGGTTGTGTTCAAGCATTGACAGTCATGACGGAAGTAAACGTCTGTGTATAGGTTCTCGCCTGGACCAAAATCTTAGCTTTAGTTAATGCCAAGGAGTATAGTTACTGAATCATTCATTTAAAAAATACCGTTGTGGTGCACGCCTTTAATCCCAGCACCCGGGAGGCAAAGGCAGGTGGATCTTGTGAGTTCATGGCCAGCCTGGTCTCCAAAGCAAGTCCAGGACAGTCAAGGCTTCACAGAGAAACCCTATCCCGAAAAACAAAACAAAACAAAACAAAACATACCGTTGTGGGTCAATTGAGGCACACACCTTTAACTCCTGCTCTTAGGGAGGCAGATGGCTGAGTACAAGGTCAGCCTAGTCTACAGAGTGAGTTCCAGGAGAGCCAAGTTTTATAAATAAAAATATAAGGATATAAGGTGGTAAGATAATAAGGTACCAGATGCCAGATATTAGAATATATGAGTTTATTAAATGAACATGGGGAGTGAAGGAAAGGGGGGAGGGGAGGGAGACAGAGACAGAGACAGAGACAGAGGAAGAGAGGGGAGAGAGGTACTGGGCAAGATAAGGATTGTCTTTTTATATAGCCCTGAGCAGAGCCACGCCACCATGGCAGGTAGGCAATAACATCACAGGTAGGCAACTGAAGCAGATTCCTAACACCAAGACTTCCCAGAGAAAACCTGTCTTGACACGCCCCCCCCCCAAAAAGATTAAAGACTGGTGTATTCCTGTAATCCCAGCACTCAGGGAGGCAAAGACAGACAGATTTCTGTGAGTTCAAGGCCAGCCTGGTCTACAAAGTGAGCCCAGGATAGCCAAAGCTACACAGAGAAACTGTCTCAACAAAACAAAACAAAACAAAACAAAACAAAACAAACAAACAAAAAAAACCCAAACAAACAAAAAGCCAAAACCAACCAAACAGAAATACTATTTGTTTTTAAGATTTGTTTTTATTTATTTATATTAGTATGTGTCTGCGTGCATGTATTTGCACCTGTGAATGCCGGGTGCCTCTGGAGTCAATAGGAAAGTGTCAGATTCTATGGAACTGAAGTTTGAGGCAGTTAGTTCTGAGCTGCCAGTCGTGGGTGCTGGGAACCAAACTTGGGTCCTCTGCAAGCAGTAAGTGCTTTCCAGATATGTACTCTCTTCACCCTCTAAGCCTGAAAGCTGTTCAAGACATTGCACATTTCCTGTGGAGGACTATATATTTTGTCACAATACATAACAATTTCTAGCTGGCAAAACTTTCTCCTCATTCCTCATATTTCTTGGTTGCTCCACTGAACACAGACTCGCTAAGCCAGTGTTCTTACTCTCCTATGGCAACATCCAAAGCAGCTCATCCTGGGACTGGAATGATTCTGTTCCGGCTTTTCTTAAGGAGGCAAACTTCTTTAGAAGTTAAAGACTTTGTCCACAGAGCCAATGAAAGAGCCAGGCAGGCCTCCTGAGGTCAGGGGAGATTGTTGTCTGTAGAGGCTGTAGATCCCACTTAGTGTTCCCAGAAGCCGAGGTTCCTAGACCCTGCAAGTGGCAAAGCCAGGGCATATAGGATCTGTAGGAGTTCACTTGTCTATTATCTGTGATGCTCTTTATTCCAGACATGGAACTTATACTTACTCACTTGGAGCATTAATTCTAGAAAAACTCTTTCTGTGCTTCAGAAGCCATCCATTCTGTGGATAGATTGGCTTCTACTCACAGAGCTTGCCTCTATGGTATACTACTGTGGTCCAATAGAAAGCCAGACTCTGAGCCTACAGCCTAGAGGGATAGGCAGACTTAACTATGCGTTCATGCCAATGACTAAGTAATTTTACTGAACGGTCAGTAAGAAGGAAGGATAGCAGTTGATGGTAGAACAGAGGAGGGTAATTAACCTACTTTCTTTCACCTACACAACATGTGGAAGTGACTATGCAGCAGAAGTTTAACCCGAAGTAGGTAGACTGGAGCAGGAACGTGTCCTAGCTATGGAGCAGTGGTCGCTATTGCTTACATGTGTTCAAATGGAATGGATGGAAACTGCTGTGAGAAGAAAGGGGGTGCTTAATCACAAAGTAGCTCCTTAAGTATGTGGAAGTTGTAACTTGTAGGACCAGTAATTTCCTGGTGAGTAAAGAGCCAAGCATCTACCTTAGCCCCCCAGGTCATTTCTCTTTCCCAGAATTCCCTAAGTTGGCAATATAAGTCAATAGAAGTCACTTCTATAAAGGGGCTCAGTTCTAAATGGATCCTCCAGGTGGTGTGTGCTGCAATTTACTTACTCTCCTATTGTGTGAAGAGAGCAAAGAAACTAGCGGCAGAGGCAAAAGACAGGGACTCACCACATACGCTATATTGTGTGTATATTATGAAATAGTGTGTGTATTATTAATGCATGCATATGTGTGTATTATTAATGCATGCATGTGTGTGATAGTGTACATCTACACTTTTACATGCATGCATGCATGCATCATGTACTGCTTTATGTCAGAGATGGATGCTGAGAACCAGTTGCTAGGTGATTTTATCATTGGCTGACCTAATGTGCAAAGCAAGATGGCTGAAACGAACACTAGGTGGTGTGATCTTATAGGACCTCTGCCACCCATGCTGTCCATCAACAATAAAAATACTGTTCACGAGTGCATGACTACATAAGCATATTTGAGTATACTCAAACCTACAGAGCAATACAACAGTAGTGAACGGGTACGTTCTTGCTGATCACCTGAAACAGTTGTTAATTTGCTATGACCACTCTCAGGTAAGATGTCTTCTGCTGCCTGTTCCTACCCCTTCCTCCTCAGAGGCAGCTGTAGTCCAAAGTTGGTCTGATTTTCCAACTTTTACGTTATAGTTACTTCAAATTAATTTATATTTAGTTCAAATTAATATTTATAATTTGACTTTATACATATGCCTATAAGTTAGGATTCTGAGTATTTTAAAAATACATGACAAAGATATGAGACTGTGTGTTCTCTTTGCAACTGCATCATTATTATCTTAGTTTTTGTTTTTTTGTTTTTTTGAGACAAGGTTTCAATTTGGAGCCTTCACTGGCCTGGAGCTCACTGTTTAGGCCAAGCAGTCCTGGAATTCACTATGCTGACCACACTGGCCTAGAACTCACAAAGATATACCTTCCTCTGCCTTCACAGTTTACGTGTGGGAGGTCAGAGGACAGCGTGTGGGATCCAGTTTTCTCCTTCCACCATGAGGGGCCCAGAGACTGAACTCAGGTCCTCAGGCTTGGCAGTAAGCGCCTTTACCACTGAGCCATCTTCTTGTCCCCACAATTGCTTTTCAACTCATCGTCTTGGTTTTTAGATTGATCCAGGTAGACATGTTAATTCACATGTTAACTCCTGTAAATGTTTACCAGTGTGAACAGTCCTCAATTCCACGATCTAGTCTCCTGCTGGGGAAAGCTGCCTACATTTTTCTTTGCTCTGTCTCTGTAAGTTCTTATGTGAGGACGCCTCTGGAAACAGGCCTGGATTGGGAAGTGCTGGCATGTGAGGTATTTGTAGATCAGGCTGACTTGGAGCCACCAGATGGTTTCCACAGTGCCCTTCACTCGAAGCAGGTTCCTACTATTTTTTTTTTTGGCTACCATTTGAGATGTTTGTACTTTAAAGTTTTACCCATTTAGGGATCAAGTGGATCTTTTGTTTGCAGTGTCTTCCCTTGGTTATTACTACTGTAGTGTGCATTACAGGTGTGTCACTATGCCACCAAGCCAGCTATAAGTTGGGCCTAAACTTTCCTTAAGGAGTAAAGACATGACTGATTTGAAACAAACTCATGGAATTTGTTTTTCTATATAAGAATTGTCTCTTTGAGTCATTTTATCTGTGATTTCTATAATTGATCCTACTAAATATAAAATTGGTTCCACAGTGGCACTCTAAAACCTTTTGGAATGCTTATTTTGGAATTCTATTCAAAGTCAGTAGAACAATTAATGAATGAAATGAGTTTTATTGCTTTATGACAAGTGTCAACAAATTTTTCTGTAAAGAACCAGCTACTCATTAATTAATATTCTTAGACAAAGTTGTAACTACTGGACTCTGTTATCAACAGAAGGCAGCATATAAGAGTTGAGCAGGCTATGTGCCGGTAAGAGTTATCTATCCAAACCATCCCGTGGGTTAGAGCTGCATTGTAATTACTGGTTTAGAACCTTCGTTCAGGCACCATCCTGCAATAAAATACCTGAGCTGGGTGATCTGGCTAAGCGGTAAAGAAAATAAGGGTGCTTTCATTTATGGTTTTATCTATGAGCAGAAAGTCATACACGGTCAGCTCCTGGTGAAAGCCTTCTGCTTTGCTACCTAATGGGTAGAGAAGTGGGGACAAGAATAGGCAGGTGTACATACAAGAGAGATGAAAGGAAGTGCCTGTTTACAGCAATCGACCTTGTGGTAACTAATCCAGTCCTGCAAGAACCATGCCATTCCCACAGTTGTGGGGCAGTCACCAGCGCATACTGCTCGGACATGGGTTTAAACCAATAGGAAGGCTTTACTAGATGGTAAGCAGGCAGATAGCACTGGGTGTTTGGAATCTCAGAGCAGCACTGAGCCTTTCTCAGGGAGAGCTTTTAAGCATACAAATCATATCCTGGGTCGACATGCTTCAGTTGATAAAAACAGCCAGAAGTGGAACTATAGAAGCCAAAGGCAAGGTCAGTATATTTAGAGACTTTCCCAGAGCTAGAGGCTTTGGTGGATTCGGTCTTTGTTTTTATTTTGGCAGGTGGTATTGTCTACGTGCTATGTTTTACAGCATCAATGGTACTTCCATCATGGAGTCAGTTGTGCTAAGGTCTGGGGCCCTGCTACATTACAAGATAAGCATTAGCTGCTTCCAAGAGTGGCACCCTCATGACCTAATTAACTCACACTAGGCTTCATCTCTGCAAGATGCTGTTGCCTTGAAAACCAAGCTTCTGTGGTGGTGTATGCTTTTAATCCCAGCACTTGGGAGGCAGAGGCAGGCAGATCTCTGTAGACGAGGCCAGCCTAGTCTAGAAACCCTGTCTCGAAAACCTAAAAGAAAGAAAGAAAGAAAGAAAGAAAGAAAGAAAGAAAAAGAAAGAAGGAAGGAAGGAAGAAGAAAGAGGAAGGAAAGCCAACCTTTCAGCACACAAACCTTTGAGGGGCACATCATATCCAAATCATAGCAAGAGGCACTTGCTGTTTCTTAATAGTAACTTACTGCTTAGTGTATTTTATCTTTATAAAATTTGATATAAAATGGCATTGGGTTCTTGCCAGAGACAAAATTCCCCCTGAACAATGAAGAGCTATCCTTACAAAGAAGATGAACATTAAGAATAAAGTGAGATTGGATGCAAAGTGAATAATAAAATCAAATAATTCTTAACATTTGAACCATGGCATGGTATTTTACAACAAAGTCACTTGGAAATCTCATTTTTTATTTGCAAGCTTTCATACATATATCTATTGTATATTGAACACATTTTCACCATGCTCTTTTTATTGCCCCCTTCTTCCTTCTGTTATTTCCTTTGTCCTTCTAGAGAGTTTTGCTTTTTACATTTCTCTCTCTCTTCCCCGCCACCCCCCCGTGTGTGTGTGTCTTTATATACAAAGCTTGACTTGTCTTATTGCTATCACGAAACACCAGGCAAAAAAAATTTAAGGAAGAGAAGGTTTATTTTGGTTCGCAGAAAAGCCACAGAGTTCGAAGTTTGAAGCATGCAGTAGATGGTCATATTTCACATACAGTCAAGAATCAGAGAGCAACGCATGCTTATACGTAGCTGGCCTTCTCTTTTTTATGAAGTATGGGATCCATCCCCCCCAATGGAATGGTGCCACTGACATCAAGAGTGGGTCTTCCTGCCAAAACTAATCTAATCTAGATAATCTGCCATAGACAGGATCAGAAATTTGTTTCCATGGTGATTCAAAGTCCTGTCAGATTGGCAGTCAGCAGTAACCTACCATGTGTGTCACCTTGACGATCTAATTTATCACTTTAAAGACATACCCTGTCCACATGAGTTCATAGACATCTCACAAAGTGTCTGAAGTCCTCAACATTTCCTGTGCTGCTCAAACATGGATGCTCAGAACCTCCTTTAGTATCAAAAAACAAGTGATAACTGTATAACACAAAAGGGCACAGAGTGAACATTCTCATTCCCAAAGGGAAAACTGGGAGAATAGGAATGAGTGATTGGACCAAGGCAAGACCCAACTCCAGCAGAGAAAACAGCACATCCTATATCCTTATGACCAGAATTGTGCGCACCTAACGCATACACATACGTATACTAAATAGGCACAAAAGCAAATACTAATATTTGCTGATAATAAACTATAAGAATTTTATTATAAAACAATTATTAGCGATACATATATTTTACTATTTATTAAACACAAAAATAAAATTTGCATAATATGGAGATGCTTGTTTTTTGCAGAAAGAATTAAATCTTCAATAAATATTTAATACTGAAGAATATAGCCTATTTTCAGTTGAGCAACTTTTTATTTTATTATTCTCAATGCTAAGAAAGCTACTTCAGTACAAAGTACTAAGTGACAGAAGTAGGTTTAAGGAAATTTCAGAAGTTGTTGGAAGTTTTGTCTTACTCTTAAGCCAAAATTCATTTGACATTCTTTTTTTTTATTGATGTTCGAAACTCATCAGCAGCTGAAAGAGCAGTTTTTAAAATAAAGCAATCTGTGGATTTGGGGAGGGTGTGTGTGTGTGTGGGGGTTGGGGCTGGAGAGAAAGGGGGTGGCAAGGGAGGGGCTGGGAGGCGAGGAAAGAGAGGAAACTGCAGTTAGGGTGTAATATATGAAAGAATAATAATGATAAAATGCAATCTAACAGTGGAATCCAAAAGAAGACTAGTTTGGTATAGTCTGAGGAGTGATGGTAGGACAATATTTAATAATCCTAATATTCATTGTGTAAATCATTATGTTTCTATCAAAGTATTAACTTTGTATAACAGTCAAAATACCACAGTTGATAGCATACAGCAGTGTTAAATCTGGGGCCTGGTGGTGTGTAGTATGTGGAACAGCACGCAGTGTACAACGTGCACATGTTCAGAACCAAGGCTGCACTGAGGTCACATCATGCAAGTTGGTGAGAGGTTCCAGAAACAACTCAAATATAGTACATATTTTATTTCAAATTAATTTTTGGTGGTTGCACATTCAGAAACCTTTTACTCTTACAAAACTTTTATGCCCCTTGCCCTCAGTTTTGTAGCCATAGAACCAGCAGTTTTAGAACCTGGATACTATATGATTACGTTCTGCAACTAATAGATGGTCAAAGATCTGAATTCTCAGTAAGAGAGATTTCTTATTCTAACCAGAGAGAAGTCCTGAGACAGGAAACCTCCTGGCTGTAGTTAATGGCACCACTACAATTTTCAGAACGTGCTTTATCGTTCAGTCTATCTAGGTCAAAGATGCCTGGTAGAAATATAATATGAACCATGTGTGGAATTAAATATTCAACATTAGCTTCTTGTAAAATTTAGAGAAAATGTTGAAGTTAATTTTAATAATATATTAAATGTACTCATCTCAACATGTATGTTAACGCAAGCAATTGCAGTGAGATGTTCTATGTGGTCTGGCAATACTTTCAGGGCTAAATGATCACCTATGGCTATCTACGTTGAATGGCTTGGTTACAGTTCTCCTCAATGTTCTAAGGTGGCCACAGACAGCACCGCTAGGAATCAGCGCTAGCCTGATGCACAACTCATCTCTTCCAGGAATCAGGGCTAGCCTGATGCACAACTCATCTCTTCTTGCATTTATGCTTTCCAGTGTAAGAAAAATAAAATTCCAAAATCCCTCATTGTGTTACTGTCAAGAATCACCTCTATTATCCACCATCTATTCAAATTGTAAACAAGGTGAATGAGACTAAAACCTGCTCAGCCCCGTGTTCCCACCTGCAGGTGGGATGAAGCTGGCGTCAGACATGGAGAGTACGGTCAAGTCCCTTTGAACGCTTAGTTTGAGGAGATGGTATTGGGACAATGTCTGCCTCAATGAGCCTTTACAGAAAGACAATAGTTGTAACTTTTAGCCTGTTCTGGGCAGGAAGGTTTAAAAGACCATCTGGGTACTTTATAGAAGAGCATTGTAGCCGGGGCAGTGCTGACTTGAAGCCTAGTTTCTTATAGTTCAGTGTTTAACGCCACACAAGAAGAGGAGGTGATGTCTGGTGTTGGCCCCTGAGGAAGAGGACAGAATATTTTTTCACATCTCTAAACATGATGAAGTAGGCAGAATTCATGATATGTTAGTCAATTTTTATTCCCCTATATATTGTAGTCAATAGTATAAAAATATTGTCATAACCTGCATGAGATGGAAAGGAATCCATTTTAATTAAAGTATTCTTTCCTCAGCAATGTCTGTCTTGCCCACTGCATGTTTGACCATATTTATCTTTTTGGAAAAGCACACCTTGCTGCATGAGTTATTTTCTTCAGAGTGCTATTGAAAATACTTGATTCTGTTTTTTTGTTTGTTTTGTTTTGTTTTCTGTTTTTTAAAGAAAGCCGAAAGGAAACATGAAATTGGAAAGTTCCAGAAGGCAGTCTTTTTCCAGAATAAAAAGTCTTCCTGGGGAAGGCCTGGCTAGGCTGATGGCTGATGGCTGATGGCTGAAGGCTGAAAGCTGATGGCTGATGGGCATTTGTTGTGTCGTCAGGAGTTGCCCTGGTAAAGATGATAACCCCTGTGGATTCCCGTGGGTGGCTAGACTAGGGCGCCCAGGAACTGAGCATTCCTTTCTGTTACAGCCAAATGAGGTAGGGCAGAAGGGAGATTGGTACAATGCATGCCTCCTGTGGCCTGTTGTGTTTCAGGTTTCAGCAATCAGTTTAACCATCCTTCTTCAGTCTCCTCTTGTTTTCAGGGTCACCTTCTGGACAGAGGGAACAATAGCAGACAGTGTACTTACTCAGGTGAGGGAGGGGGACATCGCTGGGTGATCCTTAAGAGGTTTGTTTGTCCAAGAGGACGAGGCAGATGAAGCAACTTCCTTAGAGGTTTCCGCAGCCCAGGCCTGTGAATTGGCTCGCGTTACCATCAGTGCTGGAACTCCAGCTCAGGCCCGCAGCAGCAGCACACCCACGGAGGGAAGGCAGGGGTAGGCTGTGAGGTTCAGGCTGACACCCCAGGCGGATTCTGTTGCCCGGGCAAGTCTCCCTTCATGAGTATGTGTTAGGAATTGTTAGGAATGTGGACTTTGTGGGCAACAAAACGGGAAATGATAGATTAAAGTTAAGTAGAGAAAGACACAGCTGTTGTGGCTCAGCTTGGGGTGGGGGCGGGGCAAGAAGAGTTTCCCCTTCTCAAGCCTTCAGTGGAAGGAATAGGTCTTCCAAAGACCTCTTCTTTAGGGTCAGTTACCTACCTCCCAACCGGGTAGCCACACTTTCCTGTTGAGCTTTGCCTGGCTGCCTCCTGCCAGGGGCAATTTTTTTGTTTTGTTTTGTTTTTTTCGAGATAGGGTTTCTCTGTGTAGCCTTGGCCATCCTGGACTCACTCTGTAGACCAGGCTGGCCTCGAACTCACAGCGATCCGCCTGCCTGTGCCTCCTGAGTGCTGGGATTAAAGGCGTGTGGGCAATTTTAATAACACTTGTTCAGCACCTACTGCCTTCCTTCCCCGGTGACAGCTGCCTCTGCAGATCTCTGTGTGGCTTTCCCTAGCCCACACCCCAGGAGCAACCTTCTGCAATCTGTGTTAGGGCTCCGAAACCTGCTCTTCACTGGAGCCATTACCCCGAGAATACAATGCATGAAGCGATGCCTGTGTTTGCGGTAGATACTATAAATGTCTTTTCCCCCCCCAGTGTTTTACAGGAGCTGTCAGTGGTGGCACAGACCTGCAATCTTAGCACTTGGGAAACAGGGGAATCGGAAGTTCAACGTCATTTTCTGCTACACAGAGAGTTCAAGCCAGCCTGAGAAACAAACAAACAAACAAACAAAAAACCGAGAATGTACAGATCTTTGAAAGTTAGATTTTTTGATAGGTTGTATTAAAAAAAAAAAAAATATATATATATATATATATATATTAAAGCCACAGTGTGTCTTTCTGACTGAATCATGACTTTTAATTTTTAGTAATCATAGAGGGAAGAATATATTAAATGGTCAGATGCTGCAAGACGTTCTGGAAGGAGGTAATGCACCTGACTTCACTTCCCAAACATGGAAGTCACATGAAAACAAAAAGCTTTCACTCTTTCCTAATGGGAAATAGAGAGGGCTGCATGCAGAAGGAGACAGAGACACAGGGAGGGAGGAAGGAACTAACCTTGCGAATCCAGCTTGATCCATGGGGTCGTTTCATGGACGTGAGCAGTTGCTTCACTTAGCTCAAGTGAATTCCATGGGCCTGCCTGATGAAGACAAGCATTCTGGTGTCCCACCATCAGTTGGCAATTTCTATACTTTTCTAGCACACCATGACTAAGAGAAGCACTTAGATTATAGGAGGGAACGTCTCTAATATCTCTAGTGTGAGCCTTGGCTACGAGATGATGCTACCAGGAGCCTGATGACCTTGGAGACCTCTTTATGATCCTCTCCAAATATAATGGCATGCACCAGCAAACAAAGAGCTGCTGTGAAGGTGCACAAAAGGCTGCCAAGCAAAGCTATCTAAAATATAATTGACTATGTAAAAGAATTGCTCCCGAGTAGTTATATGCAAAATAAACAATACTACTCACTTTTTTTCCCCCCTCTAACCAGTGTGTATTTGTAGACACAACTGAAGTGCCTGCATATGTGGCTTGCAGAGATGGGAGTCAGTTCGGCCTCGAGAGGGCTTCAAGTGTTTATCACTGTGATGATAGGCTTACACACTTGAAGAGGTGGTTTGTTAAAGAGACACCCTGGTGGCTGGAAAGAGTGGCTGGACATGCTGTGTGAGGGGGGCACATCCGGCCCCTTCTCTGTGACCAGCTTCACAGTCCATAGATTGCTAACCTGTTGGCTTGGGTGGGAGATAGCCTGGCTATGGGAAAAATGATGGCGGGACCCTCTACAAGGAGGCTCTGGCTTTCTAAGTTCTCCTTTGCCTCTTCATGCTTCTTGTGCACGCCTCTCTCTGTCTCCAGCCCCATCCCCAGCCACAAAATGGTATTAACAAGTAAGAAAGAGTCATTAAAATTAAATTGACAAGGCACCTATCAACAGAGGCCACTTGGAGGAACCTAAAGGACTCCCCAGCCAGGTTACTTCTTCATGTGTTTTGTGTTCACACTGGAGATAGCCCAGGGCCTACTACTATCGTGCAATGTCTCCCCTGAAAACAGCATCCTCTGAACTGTCTAACAGCCACACTAATGATTAAAAAGTGGACACCAGGATACTTTAGTATTCTTCATCCACCAGGCCCCTGAATTTAGCTAAAATGCTTGAATTATAACTGTCCTCCCACTCCTGCCCTGCTTTTTTTTCCTCCTGACCTCTGAAGCATCTCTTAGAACTCAAATCTAATATGAACATTTCTATTTAGTTTAAAACGGAAATGGCTACAAATTGTGTACAGTCGATAACTTTACATCCGCATACTTGAAAGTTCACTGAATGGACCTGGAACTATTTTTGGTCTTTGTGAAAAGGGGTATGAATTTATTTCTTTCTGTTCATGAACTTTAGGAATATTCTTATATCACTCAAGTTGGTTTCATATATCTTGGTGAAATGCATGATGTCATCAATTATGTATAAAGACCTTTAGTAGCATTTTTTCTCAGCTAAAAATTAGTTTTAAACATAGATTTTAAAATTCTGAAATGATTCTCCAATATAGAACCATCTGTCTGGTGTAGAGAAAGCAACATGGGCTTTGATTGATGGATATTCCAGCTCCATGGGAGTGCGAAATGGTTTACTGTCTTCGACTTTCATTTTTTCCCCCACTTATAAAATGGAAATAATATGCTTCAGTGATGTCATACAGGCTTTGAATACGTTACCTGGCGAGGGAAGGACTTTTTAAATGTGATTAAATCAAGAATCTTGAGGGGGCAGTTACTTTTGCAGGACTAATGACAGAGTGCTCGAAGAGGCAGAGGGAGGTGGCTGGTGACTGAGGAGGGGGACACGGGCTGATTTGAGGAGTGAAATCATAGGTTAAGAGATAATAGCCATCTGAAGCCGCAAAGGAACCAGAAGGAACCAGCCCCACTAACACCTTCATTTGTGCTCCTGTGAGTCTCATTTTGTATTTTTGGTTTCCATGAGTATAATAAAAAGTATTTATTTTTAGAACTACTAACTGTAATTTTTTTTTTTTATGGCAGCAATAGGAAGAAAGGCAACATTTATCCTGGGCCAAGCCTGGGATGATGACAATGGAAGCACACACTCAGAGGTGCGTACAGTAAGCACACAGCGTATAGTTTATTTATATGCAGGTTTACTAACTACGCCATTGTCACTCTTCCTGCTGCAAAAGACACGCCTACTTTGGAAAATAAAGCCTGTGACTTAAATCATGAGTGACGCTGGAAAAGAGGATTTAAATAAATCCATGGCTCGCCAAAGGTGACAAAGCTCTAACTAACACACAGTCAGATCTGATTTCCTGAAGAGAGTCCTTTATCGCAGAGGACTCGCTTGTTCTGTTCATGCTCTTCCCACGTGGGGAAACTGTGGAGCCTACTCTCCTCAAGGCTGTAACCAAACTGCCTGGATTATGGGGAGGTTTAACGCATACGCTCTTCGGTAGTGGGATTTCCTCCTTAGTTATATGGGGCAGAGACTAATTTTTAAGTATGCTTCAGGTTTTGGTTGATGGTGACAGGTAAAGCCTGCTCTTTCTCTTATCTGATGGGAACTTTCTAGACGGCACCCTAAGAACTAGCTGCATGTGCTCTGAGTTTGAAATGGAAAGCTGTGTCGGCAAATATGGGCGTGTGTTGGGTATGTGAGCTTTCATTACGTACTTCTGATTTGAAATCATATGAAAGAGGACATTTGAAGGGTATTAACACTCTGTTTGGCAAGGCAAAAATATTTTCAGGGAACATTAGCTATTGGAATAAATTATGATATTTTCCATTATCAAGTGGGTGGCATGTAATCACATGCCTTGATTCCTGAAGATTGTTTAACCTTCGGCATATTTGTTTATGATTATATGCTTTGCTAGTCATCTTTGTTGGAAGGTTATATGATGAATGCATAGAATTATTGGTTCTTCTGATGAAGGTGCATTTTCTCAATACTCACTGCAGAGTAATCACGTCATTCCTCATGCAATGAAAAATATTCTGATGTCCACTTCATGGACAGATCTAGTTCCTCACGTATATAAACATATATTTATAAACAGAGAAAAGGAGCTGTCTATTTCAATCTCCCTAGTGATTAACTTACTGACAAGGAGCTTGCGTAAACAATCACTAAAGGGAGGAAGAAAAGGAGGATACATATTCTTTATCTGTTTTACAACACTTACAACAATGTTCCATTGTTTTTCTTGGAGAACATATTTTTCTTCCATTTCTTTTGGTGAGATCTACAAGTTGGGTCCTCTCTTTCTTCCAAAGGCAGCTTTTCATAAAGGCAAGTCTTCAGGAGCTGAGGAGATTGGTCACTCCATGGGTAAAAGAGCTTACTATGTGTGTTGGCTAATTCTGGTGGTCATCTTGACATACCTGGTGTGCTGGCTAGTTTTATGTCAAGTTGACACAAGCTATAGCCATCTGAGGAAGGGAACCTCAGTTGAGAAAATGCCTCCATAAGAGGCAGCTCTAGGCTATTTTCTCTACGCTGTGAGGAATAAGCCAGAAAGCAACATCCCTCTATGGCCTCTTCATCAGCTTCTGCCTCCAGGTTCTTGCCCTGTTTGAGTTCTTGTCTTCAGTGCTTTCAGTGATGATCTACAATTTGGAAGTGTAAGGCAATTAAGGCCTTTCCTCCCAAGTTTTCTTTTGGTCATGGTGTTTTATCACAGCAATAGTAACCCTAAGACTCCAGGGACAAGGAAACCTCAACTGGAAAATTGCCTATATCAGACTTGCCTGTGAGTATACCTGTAGGACATTTTCTTCATTGCTAACTAATGGAGGGCAGCCTAGCTAACTGTAGGTAGCTCTAACCCTAAGAAAATGGTCTTTTGCTCTGAAAAACATTGCTCTGTGGTGTCTGCTGCAGTTTCTGCCTCTGGGAACTTGCTGAGGCTAACATTGATTGATACAATGAGTAAATCATATTTTCTTCCCATTGTATGTGGGTTGCCTCCAAATGGTTAAGAGACTGAGTAGCTTACAAGGTGGAGTGAAGAAGGGGGTCTTCCCTCTGAGTGATTGCCTTTGAGATGAGACATTGGTCTTCTCTTTCCATTGGCTTCTGCCATGGACAGGAATTCTACCGTTGACTCTCATGTGCCTTCGGTTTGATGGCTGAAGGTCTTATTTTCTAAAACTATAAGCTACCTAATTCTTCAAAGTTTGTCTAATCTATGGTGACATCTATATGGTTATTATATATATATATATATATATATATATATATATCTTATTATTTCTATTTCCCTGGAAAGTTAGACTAGTACAAAAACACCTCAAAAATTTGTCAATAGTAAGTGGAGTTTCTGATCTTCAATTTCGAATGATTATAGCTTTGGCAAGAACCACCCCATAGACACTCAGAATAGTATTTCACTCAGAATAGTGTATCAGAGGACTCCATTGTCCAATCAAGTTGACATATTAAATAACCTTTGTCACATTGGCACCACAGAACCTCAAATTCAAGGAAGGACCAATACTTGCATTGAAGATCCAGAGGAGTATTATAGGAGGCTTCCTATGTTTGTAGAGCTCAGAACACATTTAGAAAAAGTCCACCAAGATCACTGACCTAAACCAAGAGGCAAAACCCAAAGTCTTGGAACAGAAAGGTGACAATAACTTTCTTCTTGGTTGGGGTAATTTGGAAGAGAAGAAAAACACAGTACCACTATGTTCTCTTCGCTCCTATAAAGCTAGAACTAAAGATCAGATTCTAAGCTGCATGAAGATCTTTTACAAAACTGATTGTGAATAGTTACTTCAGCGATGGCAATGTGTTCTCGCTCTTTACACCATTGCCCAGGGCTTTAAAGAAGTCATTAAAGAAGACCTGGGACCCTCTGCCAGTGCATCTAGCTTTCCAACACCTCTGTGACTGCTCAGAAAAACGGAAAAACAACAACCACCCGCTAACTACTCTTAAAAACCAATATACACATCACCCCTGTTACCACTGTCTCCCCACCCCACAAGGGAAGGAGGCCATAGTGCCTACACATCACTTGCTGGATTTTGGAAGAAAAGGATTTTGAGGTAAGTTAGTGTTTGCTCACTAAACCATTCATCACACCTTTACAGTGGAATCCCACAGAATAATAGCGGAACTGAGAGTACCACTTTGACAAGATTGCCAAATCTCACTTGAAATGGGAATGAACCTCAGAGAAGCATGCTTTTATACCCACAATTAGAAAGGAGTGATATGAGTGGGCGTAAGTAATTGAATGTAAATTCTTGATACCATACTGAAGCCATCGTGAAAGTTAGCAAACACTAACCTGTCTGTTCTTCCTGTGTTGGGAGATTCTTAGGATGACAGTGAGATGGCAGCCTGCCAGGAGGAGGGAGAAATGAAAGAGCATAGATTCCCCACCCAGCATCTAAAAACGATGCTCAGAATCCCACCCATCAACCCAAGGAGATGAATGACTGAAATCACATTATACCTATATTTTCTGATGTGAAAACTGTCAACATTACTGTCGCTGACAATGCTGTAAGTGAGCTGGAAGGAGATTTTCGGCGGTTTGCAATCAGTTAGCTCATATTTCCAGAGCTCTGGGAAAATAGCCTTGTACTTCAGTATCCAATAATGGCATTGCCAGGGAGAAATCATGGTCAGAAGTGGAACCATTGATCCAGAAGTTTCAAAGTTCTGAAGAGAAAAAGTGCCTGTTGTCAACAGATCTGGCCGAGGCGAGGGAAGACACGGTGTTGCAGGAAGCTCCCTGTTCGATGTCTGTTTCTTGAGCAGATATAGCAGTGAAGGAGCAAAGCCCCTAGGTGGGAGGAGCTTGCATTCATGCCCTGCGTTCACATGGGGAGGCTGAAAAGGAAGATGTCTGGTGAAAAATGAAAGACCCCAAAAGGCAGTTATCTCAGAGAGACTTTAATGGGATGGTGGCTTCTGTGAAAAGGCAACCGCGATGTCCCTTTGAAGGGGAAAGCCCTTGGGCCATGGCAGATGCCACTGTGTGAGTGCACGCTCCGTGCTGCCGTGTGTATGGGCCTTTACAGACAGTGCTTGATCGTAGTGTGGTGAGCGGGCTAGTGAACCGTAGAGAGTATTTTATTTGAAGACTGGAGGTTGAAGCAGACAGTTCTTTGAGCGCATGTTTGCCTTTATGAAAGTATATAGATAATTTAAGGGCCACACTTTATATATAAACAGAATTTTATGACCATTCCTTTTACATGTAATGTAATACATATGATGGACTACAAGAAAAAATTTAAACAACCGTACCTTATGTATAAAACAGTCACAGAATAAAAATACATACTTTAGTATACAGAGCACAAACATATACAGTGTTTCATTTAACATTACAACACAATGCTTTCAGGTAGGTATGACTTTGTTTCAAAGGAGAAAGTAGAAACACTGGTAATCCAGTCCAACCACCTTCAGAGATGGGATAAAGATTTATAAAAGTCATGTGACTTTTTGTCCTTTACATAAAACATGGTGCTACTTCTTAAGTATTTTAGAAGAGACCTATTTTCAAAAATACTCCGAATCATATATAAAGAATTATATCCTTTAGATATGTATATTAGGGTAACAAAAATATAAATGTGAGAAATGTCTTGACTCTGATTTGACAATGACTTTATTTTATATTGTAATGAGGCTTAGCATCAGATACATAATACCTTCATTTGATAAACTTCGGCAGAATATTGCTTCCTTCAACGCTACCCAATTTGAATGAATAAACCATCTGCCTGAATGCTAATATACTGCAAAATATTAGTTACCAGATTGCCAGTATATTAAAACTACAATCTGCTTTGAAAAGAGAGAAACCTGTTTATACATTTTTTTTTTTCATTTTCTAGGTATTCACAATGTCTCAGAACCGTTCTGTAGGCACTCTTAAAGTTTTATACCATTAGGCTATGAAAAATTCCTTAGGCACTGGCCTGAAACCCCAGATACTAGGGTGACTCAGATATGAGGATCACCAATTCAAGGACAGCTTGAGTGACACAGAGACTCTGCCTACAAACAAACAAACAAACAAAACCCCAATTTCCCATTTACTTCCTTGGGTGGACCACTTAATTCCAATTACTCTTTAATAAAAATATATTTTATTAATTTATTCATATTACCTCTCAATTGTTATCCCAACCCTTGTATTCTCTCATTCCTTTCTCCATCCCTCCCATTTTCCCCTACTCCCTTCCCCTATGACTGTGACTAAGCGGGACCTCCTCCCCCTGTATATGCTCATAGGGTATCAAGTCTCTTCTTGGTAGCCTGCTATCCTTCCTCTGAGTCCCACCAGGCCTCCCCATCCAGGGGACATAGTCAGAAATGGGGCACCAGAGTTCATGTGAAAGTCAGACCCCACACTTCACTCAACAGTGGAGAACGTCCTGTCCATTGGCTAGATCTGTGTAGGGGTTCAAAGTTTACTGCACATAATTGTCCTTGGCTGGTGCTACAGTTTGAGCAGGACCCCTGGGCCAAGATCTGCCCATCATAATGTTCTTGTAGGTTTCTAGGATCCTCTGGATCCTTCTATTTCCCCATTCTCCCATGCTTCTCTCACCTACAGTCCCAATAGGATGTCCTCCCCTCTGTCCCAATTTCCTGGTAAGTGAAGACTTTCATGGGACATATCCCTTGGGCTAGTGTCCAGATATAAGTGAGTATATACCATTTGACTCTTCTTTCTTCTAGGTTAACTCACTCATTATGATCATTTCTAGTTTAAACCATTTGTCCACAAATTTTGGGGATTCCTTGTTTTTAATAGCTGAGTAGTATTCCATAATGTATATGTACCACAGTTTCTTTATCCATTCTTCTACTGAGGAACACTTAGGCTGTTTCCATGTTCTGGCTATTATGAATAAGGCTGCTATGAACATAGCTGAGCAAATGTTCTTGTTGTGTGCTGGAGCATCTTCTGGGTATATTCCAAGGAGTGGAATAGCTGGGTCTTGCAGAAGCCCTATTTCCAGTTGTCTGAGATAGCACCAGATAGATTTCCAAAGTGGCTGTACTAGTTTGCATTCCCACCAGCAATGAAGGAGTGTTCCTCTCTCTCCACATTCTCGCCAACATGTGGTGTCACTTGAATTTTTGATCTTAGCCACTCTGATGGGTATAAGATGGAATCTCAGAGTTGTTTTGATTTGCATTTCCCTGATGACTAAGGAGGTTGAGCATTTCTTTAAGTGTTTCTCAGCCATTGGATATTCCTCTGTTGAGAATTCTCTGTTTAGTTCTGAGCCCCATTTCTCAATTGGGTTATTTAGTTTAGTGGTATTTAATTTTTTGAGTTGTTTATATATTTTGGATATTAGTCCTTTGTCAGATGTAGGGTTGGTGAAGATCTTTTCCCAGTCTGTAGGCTGTTGCTTCGTTCTGTTGACAGTGTCTTCTGCCTTACAGAAGCTTCTCAACCTCATGAGGTCCCGTTTATTAATTGTTGACACTAAGACCTGGGCTGTTGGTGTTCTGTTCAGGAAGTTGTCTCCAATGTCAATGTGTTCCAGGCTCTTCCCCCCTTTTTCTTCTAACTGACTTAGTGTCTCTGGTTTTATGTTGAGGTCTTTAATCCACTTGGATTTGAGTTTTGTGCATGGTGACAAATATGCATCCAATTGCATTTTTTTTTACAAGTAGACATCCAGTTAGACTAGCACCATTTTTTGAAGATGCTATCCTTTTTCCATTGAATAGATTTGGATTCTTTGTCAAAAATCAAGTGACCATATGTGTGTGGATTCATTTCTGGGTCTTCGATTCGATTCCACTGATCAACTAGCCTGTTGCTGTGCCTGTACCATGCTGTTTTAATTACTGTTGCTTTATAGTACAGCTTGAGATCAGGTATGGAGATTCCTCCGGATGATCTTTTATTGTACAAGATTGTTTTAGCTATTCTGGGTTTTTTGTTTTTCCATATGAAGTTGAGAATTGAACTTTCAATGTCTCTAAAAAAAATGTGTAGGTATTTTGATAGGGATTGCATTGAATTTGTAAATTGCTTTTGGTAAGATGGCCATTTTTACTATATTAAGTCTCTCAATCCACAAGCAAGGAAGATCATTCTATCTTTTCATATCATCTTCAATCTGTTTCTTCAGAGTTTTGAAATTTTTTTCAAACAAGTCCTTCACTTACTTGGTTAGAGTAACTCCTAAATATTTTATATTGCTTGTGGCTAATATGAAGGGTGTAGTTTTCCTAATTTATTCCTCTGCATGCTTTCGTTTGTATATAGGAAGGCTACTGAGTTTTTTGAGTTAATTTTGTATCCAGCCAATTTGCTGAAGGTGTTTATCAGCTGTAGTAGTTCACTGGTGGAATTTTGGGGGTCACTTATGTACACTATCATATCATCTGCAAATAGGGATAATTTGACTTCCTCCTTTCCCATTTGGATATCCTTGATCTCCTTTTATTCTTTTATTGCTCTGGCTAGAACTTCCAGTACTATATTGAAGAGATATGGAGAGAGTGGGCAGCCTTGCCTTGTTCCCGATTTTAGAGGAATTTCCTTAAGTATCTCACCTTTTAATTTGATTTTGGCTATTGACTTGCTGTATATAGCCTTTATTATGTTGACGTATGTGCCTTGTATCCCTGCTCTCTCCAAAACTTTAAACATGAATGGGTGTTGGATTTTATCAAATGCTTCCTCTGCATCTAAGGAGATGATCATGTGTTTTTTTTATTTTCAGTTTGTTTATATGATGGATTACATTGATGGATTTCCGTATATTAAACCATCCCTGCATGCCTGGAATGCAGCCTACCTGGTCATGGTGAATGATATCTTTGATATGTTCCTGTATTTGTTTTGCAAGTATTTTATTGAGTATTTTTACATCAATGTTCATAAGAGAAATTGGTCTGAAATTCTCTTTCTTTGTTGGGTCTTTGTGAGGTTTAGATATCAATGTGACTATGGCCTCATAGAATGAATTTGGTAAGATTCCATCCATTTCTATCTTTTGGAGTAGTTTGTAGAGTATTGGTATTAGCTCGTCCTTGAAGGTCTGGTAGAATTCTGCACTGAAACCATCTGACCCTGGGCTTTTTTTGGTTGGGAGACCATCGATGATTGCTTCTATTTCTGTAGGGGAAATGGGACTATTTAGCTTGTTTATCTGTTCTTCACTCAATTTTGGCAAGTGGAATTGATCAAGAAAATCGTCCATTTCCCTTAGATTTTCAAATTTTGTGGCATATATACCCTCGAAGTAGGATCTTATGATTCTTTGTATTTCTTCAGTGTCTGTTGTTTTGTCTCCGTTTTCATTTCTTATTTTGTTGTCCAATTACTCTTGAACTGCATTTTGTTCTTATACTTTGAAAATTTTAATGAGTTGTTGATGCCTTTCCCCTACCTGATTTATTTAACTGTAATCTCAGGAGAGATTATAAATCTAGTAATTCTAATTTAAAAATGAGTGGAATTATCTTAAAGTACTTATTATGAGGAGGATTAGAATATATTCCTGTTGTAGTGAGGGTGAAAAAGCCAACGTGAAATGATAAGTATTTCAGATGGTTTGAAGGGAGAATTGTAAAAGCCTCTTGGAAACTATTTATTTATTTGTTTTGCATATAGAAGTGTTTTTATTTCATTTGTAATTTTTTATTATATTAAATTTTCTTTTTTATTTTATTTTTAACATATGTTTATATTATTACACACATATACAATAAACTCCCTACAGAAAAAAAAAACCATGAAACAGTAAAGAATTTTATAAATGTTACATTCATGTAGTTTTTGCTGTTTGTATTTGGCAACCTTGAAGAAAATATCTTTCCTATCTTAGTGCATCTAAAATTCTGAATATAAATCAATATCAATCATATCTTGTTATTATCAACTTAAAACATCCATCTAGACCTAAAAACATCTTAAACCCTTAACAGCTAAGCTTAATTGTAAAACTAAACTATCTGGTGTTCAACCCCATCAGAGACTTGAGAAGGAATAAAGTTAATTTTCTGAGTATACAGTTAGTGCAGGTTAGCAGTTTTCCAAATGAGAAGATGACACACAGAGTTTGCTGCCTGAACAGTTACCCAAAACTCTCTATAATGTTGGAGCATCATCTTCAGCCTTCTGGCCAATACCTCTGACAGACATATTTGTGAGGCAGCAACTATTGAGGACTTGCTTACCTTGTCTTGGCAGAGTTTGGCTGTCAACTCTGCTGGCATCCAAGCTTGCCCATTGTAAGGCAGAATTCTGTCTGTGGCAAGTCAGTTTTATAACCTACTTATTTCTGGGATCCGTGTCTTCTAAGTAATTGAAAGCAGGACTCTGAGGCCAGTGAGGTGGCTCAGAGGGTAAAGGTGTGTGCTACCAATCCTGGCGGCCTGAGGTCCATCTCAAGGACCCACATGGTAGAAAGAGAACTGACTCCTTCCAATTGTCCTCTGATCTCCATGCATACATCATAGTGTGCATGCACAACTCCCACCTCCACCACACAACTACCACCACCACACACATACTAAGCAAATGTAATTAATTTTTTTATATTAAAGAAGACTCTGGAACCTGAGAGATGCTAAGGATCCTGGGCTGCCACGGGAAAGGAAACATGGCTAGCTTGTTGACAACATCAGCTCTTCTCTACATCATGACCCTACAAGTTCTAACATGCACAGAAGTAATCAAATGACATGAAACATCTTCATGTTTTGCTCATGCTCAGCTAAATTCATATCATCTCCCACACCTCTTAGTAGGTGTGGAGCCAGAGCCAAAAAAAAAAAAAAAAAAAGGCTGGAACACGTTATTTGCTCTAGAGATGATGATGAGCTAGTGACGTTCCTTCCTCCACATGGTGATCTTTGCAGTCACTGTCCCCATCTCTGAAAAATTTACTAGTGAACTTTGGTTAAAATACCAAAGAAAAGCCAGAAGTAAAAATACAGTCATGTGAATAATGAGAGACAGTTAGCCATTCTATGAAGTTGACATCTCTCCAACCACTCCTGTTTTGCAGACAAAGAAACAGAGAAACTAAGTGCTTAAGTAACTTATGCAGATCACACAGGCAGTCCTCACTTGAGACTGACTTCAATGTCCATTTTCTAAGCTTCACAGACGTTGAGAACATCAGCACTGGTGACAGGAGGCTGGAGGCTGGGGAGTGCTTGCTTCTTAGACTTCATATAGAGTGTTTAAGTCTTGTTATCCTTTTCATGTAATTTATTTGTCTGTATGAAGAGTTTTAAACTTTTTCTTTTTATCACCACATATTAATTGTACAGAATAATTAGTTTCATCGTGGCAATTTTGTACATCACAATGCAGTTTGATTTATTGGTAAAAATAAAGCCCGATCCTGCTGATAAGAGCAAAGATTACAGGAGTAATTCTTCCTTTTCCCAGCTTTTGCCTGGGCCTTTTAAGCACCTTATTCCTCTTTTTTGATAAACACTTGTCCTAATGCACTTCACTTACTACTCAATCATGAATTCGTTGTGAGTTGGGAACCACAATTTCATCTCCTTCCTTCACTCTTTCTTTTCTTCTTTTTCCTCCCTCCCTCCTTCCTACCATCTTCCCTTGCTTTCTTTGATGAGGGAGGTATAGGAACCACACATATCTGTGTCTTCTGTGATGGCAGATGTTTAAGTCCCTCAGAAATCAACTCATTAGAAAGTGTTACACTTCTACCCAGTTGGAAAGACAATGGCCTTGGGACCATGCATTCAAAGTCAGTCTCTGTGGCCACCATTTTGGCTAGGGGCCTTCAGGCCCAACAAGGTCAAATTGCTTTGTTCTACTCCCTCCCACCAAGGCCAATCTGGGGTCTCTCCTCCACTGATAGAATTGAGTGTGGTGAGTAAGGGAATCCTATGCCTAGAAAAAGACAATCGACAATTAGGTTTAGGATTGTTTACCTCCTACCATGCCACCATCAGATAGCCATATGGAAAAACAACCTAAGAAATACAGGCATGGTATGTGTCCTTCATATTCCATTCCATCATCCTCAAGGAATAAAGGTTCAGCTAACAGCCATATGACCAAAGAAGAGTTTGCTTGAGAGAATGAGTGGAAAAAAGGCCAAGTACCAGAAAGAGCATCCTTAGAATCTGGCCAGCATTGGAAAGAAAGAAAAAAGAAGAGAAAGGATGTGTTTTGCCTTTCTTAGTCAGGGCTCAAAAAGGCCGGCTGACTTAACAGATTGTCCTGGAGGCTCTGGAGTGAATACCAGATACTAGGACTATTTAGAAGAATGTGGGAGAGGCATTTTGGGGGTTTGGGCTGTAGAAGGAGTGACACACAGACAAGGAGCATTAAGGGTCAAAGACTCAAGTCTTAGAATGCCTGAACAGCAGCTGGTGTGGAGTGAGTGAAAGGCTGGCTGCGAAGGAAGGAAGCATGGACAAAGACAAGGGATCTATACTGTGGTTTCAGTGGTAGAACCAGGATATCAATAATGACGAGGTACCAGGAATGGCCAAGGATGTCATGACTGAGAGGGGTGGAGGCTGGGCTGACAGGAGACAGGGCTGAGATATTAACCATCCAAAGGCAACCTCTGCAGATGACCGAGTGGAGTGGCAGGTGCGAAGGAAGATGAGGACTTCCAATCTTAATTACTGTGGGAAGTGGGTGTTAGTTCTGCGAAGCACTTTGAAAAGTGAGGAGAAAGAACGAAGCAACACACTTCACCTGGAGGACACAAATGCAAGGGGAAAAGATATTTTGAATGAAACTACAGAAATAGAGTTTGGGAAGTAATGCTTGGACTTTTAACTAAGCACAGTTTCTGGCTCAATACATTTCCAATAAATGTTTGTGAAAATAAGTTAGGGAGAAAGTATAGAAGGAAATATTAACTGACTCACCTTCCCAGGGGAAAAATGATACACTATATAAAACATCCTACAGGGCTGAATTTGAACTTCAGTTGCTGGGGAGAGTTGGAATGTTGCAGGGCAACAGCCAAATTATCTTATGCACTCAACAGTCATTTATTGTTCACCTTGGTCTGTGCTCTAACATCCATATGACCATTAGGAAAATCTTCTTGGAATATGTGAACAGTCTTAGCTTTCACCAACTCAAAAGTGGTGATGACCCTGCTTTGCTGTACCTTATCCACCTGATACATCTTCCAATGCATTTTAACAGTGTCTTGATTCATAGCTTCCTTTCACCCTTTTCTGTAAAAGAATTCATGAAACTATTAGCACATTAGAATGTGGTCTTGGGGTAATGCGGGTCTGTGTTCCCAGGCCATGAGCACACATATCTGACTCCTGGGCTATGGCCACTCATATTGGAATCTAGAATAAACTGTCTCTTACTACCTTTGGCATGAGAAGTGTGGTTTTACATGGACATTAGAAATTACAAGTGGCGTAAGGAGGAGAAAGTCAAACTGACAAAAGGTCAGAGACGGAGGATGCCTGGTGTGGAGACCGGAGGAAGATGCAGCTGATTTGTTCCCAGTTCCTCTTGGTTCTGGTTTTGTTTTCTCTCAGTGCAAAGGCCTTCCTGTCACGTCGCATTAGAAGCATTTGGAATGAGGTCAGCATCACCGGCATTTCCAGACTTATGTGCTAGCTTACAAAGAACATGGCAAGCACCTATGGCTCCAGACTCTGGGTGAGTGCATTCTTCTCTTTACTGCCTGGAGATTTTCAGGAACTAAGTCAGGCATAGTGGTTTAGGAACTGTGATAAAACTGAAAGGAATACACTGTTCGGTTGGTAGGAGAGCACCGCCTCTTCTCTGCAATGGTGTAGACTGTGTTTGAAAGTACAATGTTCTCATGCTGAGACTTTGAGCATGTGTTCAAAGAAGTGAGTGTTACTCTCTGTTGTTACATTTCCCACAAAAACATTCAAACATGGCTAAGAGCACTATTTTCAATGGCTTACTGTCTATTTTTATGATCACATAGGTATCATTCGTTCAAAGCAAGAAACAAACAACAATAAAGAAGTAGTACAGATGAGATTTAAATATGAAAAATATGAAATATTTGCCACATAGCAGATGTGATATGGAGAAGTTCATTATAGTCGTAGGAGAGAGAGAGAGAGAGAGAGAGAGAGAGAGAGAGAAAAGAAGAAGAAGAAGGAGGAGGAGGAGGAGGGGGGGAGGGAGGGAGACAGAGAGAGGGAAAGGGAGAGAGAGGAAAGAGAGAGAGGACAGAGAGGAGAGAAGAGAGGAGAGAGAAAGAGGGAGAGAAGAGAAAGAGAGGAGAGAGAAGGGAGAGGGAGGGAGCGAGAGGAGAGAGAGAGAGAGAGAGAGAGAGAGAGAGAGAGAGAGAGAGAGAGAGAGAGAGAGATAGGAGAAAGGTAAGAGTTAAGAGAAAGAGACAAGGTGGGTTTGTCCTTTGATATACTCCTGAGCAGGGGGATGCCTATTGGCAGGTAGGTAATGATATCATAGGTTGCTAGGTAGACTTGGGGCAGAATGTTATTACTATATAGATTTAGTCTAATCCATACTAAAGAATTTACAGATTCTTATGTCTTAAAAACAGTTTGTAAATTGAAAATGTTAAGTTAGAAATATGCATAAACTCACCAAATCTACCAGCTACAGTTAGCCTTGCTTACCTTCCGCTTACTCGTAACCTACATCAGCCCACAGTGAAGGGAGTTCATCTATCACAAAGTCTATCTGAACATAACACGCTGAATGACTCATGGAATGTTTTAAGTTCTGTATTGAAACTGACAAACAAAATAGACACCTGAGTATTTTTTTGCACTTTTATAAAATAAAATCTTGCAAATCTATCCATGGTGTGCTGTTAGGGGCGGTTCCTGAGAAGGATGGAGACTAGGTAGGTTGAGGAGTGAGTCTAAGAGCAGCTCCCTTCTCCGTGTGGTGTCCGGGCAACGCTCCCACGTTTCCTCGTTCACCTTAAGGGAAAGTAAATAGGCATCAGATGGATGTGTGTCCAGACTTTCTGAGAAACGAGACTTTCTTGTCCTATGCCCGCCCTTGTCAGACTCTAAAGTCTTTGCCTTGCAGAAGAGTTCAGTCTCCCCTGTCCAAGCCCCTTTCTGTGCTTGGACCGGAAGGACCCCAGAGCTGTGGATGGGGCAACGTAAAAATGGGATTTGCAGCAATGCGGTACAGCTCTGCTCTTTGTCCTGCCAGGGCCTTGCACGCAGCTTTTTCTCCAGGCAGGAGGCCTGGCAGTCGAGGCTGCTGACTACTTCTCCTTTGTCTTAATCAAACAGTGAATCAAATGGGGATGTTAATGCAAACACTGGTCTTCTTATTTCATTTCAGCGCTGGAGGTGTCCCTTGGCAACGGAGGGTCCTGGCGCCCTGACGGACTGCAAAACCAATGTTTATAAACCATCCTTTCTGGCAGGCTTGCATAATGGAGTGGAGATTTTTCTCTTATCGCTCCACAAAGTCCACAGCCCTTTCCTTTCTTTGGCCTTTCCAGCCATTTGCATATAGAAGTAGAAATTCCTCAGGACCACACTAGAAACTGATGGAGCTATATCTTTTTATTTAAACCTTCAGCAGAAAAGTCTTTTTTCCCTCAGTGAAATATTATGTGAGGCATCCTCACACTTAGCCAATGAAAACTGAACTGCTGCTAATGAAGTGGAGGGGAAGAGCTTGGAAGACACTGAGGAGAAAGGCCTGCCTCATCGGCTTCCCAGAGGCTCCCGGTTTGTGGAAGGTTCTGAGACTGCCTTTGTCATCCTTTCTGGCTTCTTAAACAATGTGGACATTTGTCACCAGACCCTTCTCTCTGTAGCTTCTCTCTGCCCCTCTTCCTGGTAGCTCCCGCAGGCCAGGGTCACTAATGTACAAGCACTAGGCCTTTTGCCAGTTTGCCAATACAGTGACTCATCAGAGAGCTGCTGAAAGTGAGTCATCTCCTTAAGGCCATTTCATCCGATAACTCCCACAGAGAATGCCCCGGATCGCAAGAAATAGGGAGTTTTGCTAAAACACATACTTTGAGTGTCAACCATGTGTTTATAGATATACTGGAAAAGCCTGGGACCATATACTCTTCATCAGCTTAGTTTTTCTTCCCAAGAACCATTTTCATCATACGCATTGATATCATTGTTGAATTAACCAGGGGACCAAATATGTAGAGAGAAAATTGCATGTGTTCTCACCAGTCAGGGAGAAACACCTCTCATTTCCTTCTAGGCTAAAGGCAGACTCCGATGGCAGAGTTTCAGGCAAGGTGACATTTGGGAATAGTGCCCTTCTTGGTGCTTTTTGAATCTGAGAGAAGTGTTTTCCATTCAACATGATGTCATAGTTATAGCCAGGGACATGGGGTGCCAGCTCTTCTTTTCTCTACAAGTTCAATCTTTTCCAGTCCAACAGTTCTGAAGGCAGCATCTTCGAGTGCTTTATTAATAGCCAAGCAAGTGTGAGCATTCTCTCCGGGTTATATAAGTATTTATAGCATAAATATTATATACTATCCACATGTCCAGTTATACACACACACACACTCATGATGCAAGCAATGATTCCACCCAAAAAGCAGCTATGTCCTAACCCTGACTATATCAGCCAGATTTGTCCAAGAAGAAAAGCAGATAGAAAAGTGCATATATTAAAGTTTTATACACACACACACACACACACACACACACACACACACACACACACGCACACACACACACACACACATTTGTATGTGTATTCTTATACATACAGTGGTGGTCTACCATTGAACACCCATATTTGTAGTACATTCTTTAAATGGATTTTAACTTTGCCACGAAACTTAATCAGCGTCTTCAGCCCCTTAATTTCTATTGAATTTTGAGAAACTCTTTTCAACCTCTCACTATTTCAGATCCCCCTTCTTCTTTCAAATACATTCTAACTATACAGACACTGGGTCACTTGGCATTTTCCTCAGTGAGGGAAGTTCTAGGTGAGGAGTGGACTGAATGTCTCATGGCTTCTTTGGTTTAAAGATTTATAAAGAGGACTTGCTGCCTGAATGTATCATAGCTATCTTAATTAGTTTATTTATTTGTTTTAAATCCTGATCATAGTCCCTCTTTTCTCTCCTCCCTGCCCCATCCTCTCTCTTCCTCTTCCCCCATATCCCCTCCCCTGTTCCTCAAAAACGGTGAGCCCCTCTACGAACCCATCCCAGCTCAGGAAGTTGCATCAGGACTGAGTGAGTCCTTTCCCCCTCAGGGTTGTCTAGGCAACCTTATTCGGGGGGGGGGGGGAAAGTGATCAAAGAGCAGGCAACTGAGTCCATGTCAGAGACAGCCCCTGCTCCTCTTACTAGGGGACCCATATGAAACTGGAACTGCCCGTCAGCTACATCTGGTTAGGGGCCTAGGTCCAGTCTATGCAAGGTCCTTGGTAGGCACCTTAGTGTCTGCAAGCCCCTGGGCCCTGGTTGGTTAACTCTGTTGGTTTTCTTGTGGTCTCCTGTCACCTCCAAGTCCTTTTATCTCCCCTCCGCCCAACCCTGCTACTTTTCCACAGTTTTATTTGTAGTAGCCAGAATCTGGAAACAATCTAGATGTCCCTCAACCAAAGAATGGATATAGAAAGTGTGGTACATTTACACAGTGGAATATTACCCAGCTATTAAAAACAAGGAAATCATAAATTTGCGGGAACTAGAAAATACCATCCTGAGTGAGGCAATCCAGACCCAGAAAGGCACATGTGGTATATACTCACTTATAAGCAGATTTTAGCCATATATGGCTAGTATAGTACAGGATAACCATACTAAAATTCACAGACCCAAAGAAGAAAAGTAACAAGGTGGACCCAAGGGAGGATGCTCAAGTCTTCCTCAGAAGGGGAAGTAGAATAGACAGTGGAAGTGGCTGAAGAGAAGGAACAAGGTAGGAGAGGGAACACAGAGAGAAATGAGGGTGGAGATCAGACCTGGGGAGACCTAGGGATAGGAGGACAGAGGGCCTGTAAAGAAAAGAAAAACCATGCGAGGAGCCATCTCTGTGACAAGACAGGGTAGGCTTCTAGGAGGATTTGGGGGGTGATTCTAGCTGAGACACCTAGTAGCAGGGTTCATGGAGAATGAAGAGGACACCCTCTAACTAGACAGGACTCCTAGAAGAGGGAGGGGAACGTAAACCCACCCACAAAAAACTATGACCCCAAATTTACCATGCCTACAAGATGTGCAGGGATGAAGATAGAGGAGAGATTGTGGGAATGACCAACCAAGGCCTGGCCCAACCTGAGACCCACCTCATGGGAGAGAGTCAATGCCCCCCCCCCCCCACTATTAATGATTCTCTGTTATGCATGCCAAACAGAAGCCTAGTATGGCTGTCCTCTGAGAGTCTCCACCCAGCAGTAGATTGAAACAGATACTGAGTCTCTTTCAGAGTTTTAATAGCAGGGCATTAAACTCAAGGTAACTACTGCCCTTTGGGTACACATAGAGACCCTTATCTGTTCAGTGTGAAGGTAACACAGCATAAATATAACACACACACACATTAGAATTTGTCATGGTTTTTTTTTTTTAATGCCTATATCTCCATTGCCAAGATTAAGCCTTATTCATGACTATGGAAATACAAAAACAATAGAACCCAAATAAAAATTTAAAAATTCTGCCACTCAATATAGATTGCCACTCAAAAACTTTGGAGAGGCTGAGATAAGAAGCAGAAGCCCCAAAAGATAATATTTGTGGCTTTCAGGTAGACAGAACACATTATTCATATTTACAACACTGCTCCAGCCACTGTCCAATACTAGATGTTACCAAGCATGAATTCAGAAATGAATGGGTGAAGTGAAAGCTCATAAGGAAAGCAGACATGAGAAAATTCACTCTTGCGTCGGGAGAGTGCTTAATTATGCTCTATTACATCCTATTAAAAGAGGTGTCTGGGAAAATGGATGTGGATTTTCTCCTTATTTTACCAGGCTGACTGGGAAGTGTGGGGTTTGATCTTTGGCAGCATTCTTCCACAGTGAGGCTCTGTGCATCATGCCACTTTGCTGAGGAATGCCAGGAAAGCTAAAAGTAAGAGCTGCGGCATGCAGTGTGGTGTGGACACAGGCTGTTTGTGGTGAGCCCTTTGCACATCTCAGTATCTCAGTCAGTTCTGTCACCATTCACTCAGGCCGCAATAAGCAATGGCTGGACTCAGACTTAGAAAAAATTGAAGCTAAGTGAGGGAGGATCCTTGCAACCAAGAAGTTCATAGGATATGACACAAGTCCAGCTGTCAACGGGACTTGGTGACAGTTATAAGAATGAAAATATTGGGAGAGGTGGCTGATGAGCAAAGATTTTAATTTTGATTGGTTTGAAAGTGATTTCAATACTATTTTATTCTCCCTAGTTTAAAATTCTTTCTTATGTTTTTAAGTAATATGTGGCTTATTGTCTGGCTTGAAATAATCATATGACATGGTCTCTCTCTCTCTCTCTCTCTCTCTTTCTCTCTCTCTTTGGTTTTTCGAAACAGGGTCTTGCTGTGTAGTCTTGCCTGCCCTGGACTTACTTTGTAGACCAGGCTGGCCTCAAACTCACAGTGATCCGCCTGCTTCTGCCTCCCGAGTGCTGGGATTAAAGGCATGTGACACCATGCCCGGCGACATGGTCTCTTAAAGGCCAAAAAAAAAAAAAAAAAAAAAAAAAAAAAAAAAAAAAAAAAAAAAAAAAAAGAAAGAAAAAAGAAAAAGAAAAGCCCTTAATTTCAACTTGGGAGGGCAAAGACTGGGTAAGAAATAAGAGACTTTATAGAAAGATATTTCTGTTCTTGTTGCATGAAGACCTCCCCTTTTAATGTCATTCTTGTTTTTCATTTTAAAAAGTACATTGAAATATAATCACATTATTTCCTTGTTCCCTTTCCTCCTTTCAGTCCCCACCATGCCCCCCATCCAGCTCTCCCCATGTTTCCTCCACCCTTTCCCAAACTGATTGCTTTATTTCTGCATATACATAAGCATAAATATATAAATATAACTCTCTGAGCTCATTTAATGTGGCTTGTGCGTATACGACTTCAGGGCCGGCTACTTAGAATTGCATAAAGCCCTTTTATTCTGCCTCAAGAAAAATAATGAGGATAAGCCTATGTTGGGCTGACCTGTGCAATGCTGGCTCCTGGGTGGGTCCCTTCATCACACTCTTGGTTGTTTCACTGTTTGCCACTCCATCACTAAGAAGCACAGCCAAGCTCATATTTCTGGTAGATCTGTTTCTACTTTTCATAGCAGGACTAATTTAAAAAAAAAAATCTGACAATTATCTAAACTGTACTTCCTATGTGGGCTCAGATGAAGGCTGTGTATTTATCTTAACAAAACTGCAACTTCATTTCAAATTCCACCTTGCCTGCAGGCTTCTTGCCACACATACCCAAATAAATAAAGGACGTGGGAGCTTTTCACTTTTTTCTTTTCTTTTGATATCCTCTACCAAGGCCTTTTCTTGTTAATTTTGTCAGCTAGTTGCTATTAAAGCTGACTTCCACAGAGCTGTGTGTATTTGCAGGTCGGCTTCATCAAACATTCATTGTTCAATACTGTGACAGCTGGTAGCAGCCACACAAACTCTTCCCTTGTTTGGTTTTCTGATAATGCCTGTCAAGAGCTGGCTGACTATAACTGAATTTGTCACCCTCTCAGCAAGGTTACACCTCTACTTACTATGAAATAAAACAATAAAACATTTCTAACCCTTTTCTTCCACCGCCTCCCAATTTGACAAGCAAATACATAAGGTTTTAGCCAGAAGAAGGAAAACTCACACATAGAAAAATGTAAAGATCACCTGCGAGAGACCCTGCTCAGGAGACACAGGAAGCTGCAAGAAAGGTCACAGCACAGAGTGCTGGGCTTGTGTGCAGCTCCAGCTGAGCAGCTGAACTCTGTCAGGCCGGTTGAAAATCCAGCCGGCCACCAAGCCTAGTGCCCTGCAGGAGGATTCCACACTGGTTATCACCTTATTGGTATGGTTCATTGGTATGATAGGAGCAGATGTCCAAAAGGACACTGATAAAATCTGTCTCCTATAGGAAGTGCAATTTGTAAAGATGAGAGCTAATGCTGGAGTTAGAGCTTGCCTATCATCTTTAGTGATAAGCTGGGGAGGAGATCCCTCTCAGTCATAGACCTAGTGGAGGGGAATAGGGTGAAAGCGGGAGGGAGGGAGGAACGGGAGGATATGATTGATGGGATAACAATTGAGTTGTAATCAGAATAAAGTAATTAAGTAAAAAAGTTAAAAAAATAAATTAAGGTTCAACAAAACAAAAAACAAAAAACCTTACAGAGCTCAGGGTTCTCTGTAACTGTCAGTAAGATGAGCACCTTAATGAGTCTGCTTACCTCATGCACTTCAGTCACCTGACTAGATCCTCTAATCCTCTCCTCTTTCTTTACCCCTCCCTTCCTTTCTCCCCCTTTTTAATTCTATAAAATATAGACATTAACAATTGCCATTTTCATATTTAGAACCAAAGGTTATTGCTAATACCAACTGTATCCATTTGGCAAAATAAACTTTTAAAAATTTTACATCTTTCATGAGAATTTTACACATGAGTATTGTATTTATATCATTTCTATACCTCCCCCCATTCCAACTTGCTGCTGATTTATTGTCTCTCAGATGTCCATGTGTTTAAGGCTGACTACTTGGGGCAGGAAAACATTTATCCTTGGGGAAGACTGATTTTTCTCTCTTTCAACATCCAATAACTGCCCATGGCTTTTTATCTAGGGGAGTTAGATTTTGATTAGGTTTGGTTAGTGTGTTCGGAGTTGTTAGAGTTTCCTCATTTGCTTTGGCATGTGTTATCATTAAATAGGTACTGTTATGGCAACTGTATTACTGAGACTTTGTGGACGGAGCTTCCGTGTCACATTTGGAAGACACTACCTCACAGAAGACATCTGCCGCCCCTGCTCTTACAATCTTTCTGTGCTCAAATCTGCAGTGTTCCCTAAGCCTTCGATGTGGGGTTGTGGGCCTGGGAATGTGGAGCCGGCATAGGCAGGCTTGGTTTTCACAAAAGCAAGTTTTTAAACCATGAAAATATATGCAATTGTTTTAAATGAACTATTGTTGTTTATAATGGTTATTCATGATTGTCTCAGAGTACCTTAATTCATTAAAGCTCCTATCGCAAGGAATCATAAAGAAGGTGGTATCTAAGCAACAAAATTTACTTCCCCCCATTCCAGAGACTGGGAGATTGGAGGTTAAGGTGCTACAGGTTTGGTGTCTGCAGAAAGCTAACTTTTTGTCCAAAGGTATTCAGCCGTCTCCTTGCTGACGTCTCTAATGATAAAGGGGTGACACAAACTCCCTAAAGCACCTTTAATAAAGGTATTAATCTAGAAGGCCTGGATTTCCTGGCCTAACTACCACACTCAGTAGCTGGCTGCTGGAAGTCAGCCCAGGACTAGGCTCAGAAGAAAGGGAAACAAGGCACCACCTAGAAACGCATCCTATGTTTCCTACAGACTGCTTATGCTTCAAAAAACAAAAACAAAAACAAACAAACAAAGAAACAAAAAAACATGTAGCCCTTGTGTGTTTAAGCTCTGGGCTTTATGTTCTTTCTTTCCCTACACATACACATACAAACACATACAGATTTTCAACTTCTCTGCTGACATTTTCTATTTTTTTCGTTCACTCTTGTACTTTTCTCAAAATCCTTGTTGGTACGCTTAAGGCCATGCTCTGGCAATCCAGCATCTAGACCATATCTGGACAGATATTTATTGATTCCAGTTACTCTAAGAGAAGGGGCCTTGTTTCTCTGGCTTATCATGTAGTAGGTAATTTCAGATCATCACCTGTCTATCTTTGGGAGTGGCTGTGATGACACTGCTTTTACTATTTCTGTGAAGAGTTGTGTGTGTGTGTGTGTGTGTGTGTGTGTGTGTGTGTGTGTGTGTGTGTTTGAATATTTCCAAAGCATTGGGCAGTAACTTCTCAAAGGATGAGGCTTCCCACTGCTGGCTTTTCTAGAACACCTCCCACCCTCCGATGGCCGTGATGGCTACCACCTCTGGCCTCTGTTTTTGTGGGCTGGAAAAAAGCACAAGTCCCTTAAATATGGGGTTTCCTCAAGCCCCAAGTGTGTGTTCACACCTTAGTGGGTTAAGCAGTGGGTTTTGTTGAGTTTCAAGCCATCATTTGTAGGATGGGGCTTCTGGGTGTCAGTGTAGGAGAAGCTCAGTCATGCTCAAAGAGGAACTCCACACTAGCTGCTCTTATGACTCATTTTGACACATTTGCTACATTGAGGGGCTTCAGGGGTCAACATTTAGGTTACTTAGGAGCATTTTATCACTATTGACCTAAGCTGTCAGACTATGTTTACATAGTCATTTGTTTACTTTCTGAAATGTCTCTTTTTTATTCTGGCTTGTCAGGGTTTTATTCCAGTGGTGTAAGAGAAATGATTGAAGATAGAATATTATACAAATAGGGCCATGGGAGCTTCCTCAGGAGGTATTTTGTTCATACATAAAATACAAAGTTAGAGATTCTTTGATTTTAAAAGTTGAAGACATTTCCCTTCCCTTGTGGCAAATTCTTTTTGGTCATCAACTCAATAACCATTTTACATATTGAAAAATAATGTTTCTTTAATTACATTTAAAATTTTCAGCTGTGAAAAGATATATTTTAAGCCAGGTCTGGTGACACATGCCTTTAATTCCAGCCCTTGGGAGACAATCAGGCAGATCTCTGAGTTCAAGGCCAGCTTGGTCAACATGAGTTCCAAGCCAGTCAGGGCTGCATAGTCATACACTGTTTAGAAGAATAAGGATAAGAAATAAAACAAAGACATTTAGTGGTTTAATTTAAAAAAAATTGTCTCAGTGCTGTGGAGCATCTTAGTATAGCTTCAATGTTTAAGTTTTTATTTGTAATTTGGGAGTGGTTAGAAATGCTTACAGTTAAGGATAAATTTGTTTAGACTTTTGTATACCTTTGAATATCTCAGAGAAGTTACTTTTGTCTGTGGAGCCAGCTAAAGTTACAGCTAGGGCAAGAGACTCAGAATTTATAGGAAGGCAACATGTCAAGCACGATGTTTCCTTTTATAGCCATTTTATTAGGCATGGACAACACCTTCCTTCCTTCCTTCCTGTTTTGAAACTGATTTGTTTGAAGAGTTGATTTTTAAACACCCCAGCCAGACCTGACAGTATGTAGCCCTTCAAATGCCTAGGTTGTTTTGCCTGCCTTCCCAAATTAGGTTAAAAAAATAGGTATAATTGGTTTAATCTCTGTTCTATTTTTTGGGTTTGAGAAACAGTATGATTCTTCTGCATTTAGAAAGCCTTTTTGGCTTTCTGCTTTGCCCTTCTAACTCTGTGACTCACTGCACACTTATTCTCAGCCCACCAGAAGCATGGCATGAAGGATTCACTGTGCCTCCCTAATTGACACTTCTTATTTCTCTTCAAGCCCTTTTAGCTGCAGTTGATACTAATTACTGGGAGATAACTTAATTTCAAACTTGTCTGCTCACTAAGGTTGATGTATACCCCCCAGATCCTTTCTGGCATGCTCATAGTCATTCATGGGTGTGCTCAGAGTGGGGAGCATTTGAGGGACTTAATAGGTATATTTCCACAGAGGACAGTCAAGGCGTGTTCTGCTGTTTTTCTGGCTACACTTACAGGATATCCTTCCTGTAATGAATGCACTGCCGCCTTCCAGTTTTGTGGTTCCCGTTGATTTCTCTGTTAAAAATGGCCCCCAAATGTAGTCTCAAGTGCTCTCTACAGCTCCGTGAGCAAGAGGCTGTGGCATGCTGTAGAGGGGAATGTGTGTTGATTGCAGCATGAGTCATAGCTTTGCTGGCCACGGATCCAGTACTAAGGTATCAGCACTATGCAGTAAATGAGGTGGCTTAGAGGAGAAGCACATGTGCAGCAAGGTTAGTTACTTAGTAGCTGAGGGCATGGCCAAGGGCTCTCGGGAACCTAACCTTGTACTTTCCTGGGAACACTGCTTCAGGATTCATTTTATTTTTGTGATTTTTATAGACCTTGACTGCTGTGAATAAAACTTTTGCCTGCCTTCCTATTCTCTTCCCTTTTTTTTTCTTTCTTACTTCCATCCCTTTCTTCCTCTCCCATTTTTGGTCCTTGGCAGAGTTTCTTTTGTGACCTATCCTTTACGCTTATATTCTCCCTAATGGGTCTTTAAAGAGTCCAGGCTTTCATCCTGACATCTTCAAATTCTTGGCTTAGAATTCTCTAAGCTTCGTGTGTCCAGAGCCAAGGATATGCTGAGCTTGTGTGTTAACGATGTCACACACAATGCAATCACAAAGCAACACACCCAGAAATTACTTACAAATTTTCTTCCATCAGCAACATCCCTTCGTCTGTTTCTTTGTCTTTATTTGCTTCTGAAATCTGAACTCTATTTTCTCCTTTTCTCTTTACTCTAGTATTGAACCAACTCCTGCCAGTAGCTCTCTCTAACACTTAATCTTCCCATTCCTACATCCATTGCTGGCCATTATTATTTTTTATTAGATCAAATATAGTGAGGTGTTAAACTATAACATAGATTATTTTAATAGAAACCTTCTTAATTAAAAATAATGATCAGTCTTTTGGTGTTGAACTTAAAGACTATATCTTATTATTTTGAGTAAAAGGTTAAGGGTTGGAATTCCTTGTCATCTTCATAGGAACAGTGCATCCAATGCATTTCTGTGATTCTTATTTTCTTTTCTTTACAGAAAAATTATTACTTAACTACATTTACAAATCATTATCTCTGATGCAATTTGTTTGTAATCCCCTGATTTAGTTTAATTATGAAAGTCTATTATTGATCTTTTCTGTGACCTTGATACTAGTTACAAGGAATGGTCATAATATAAAAAGATAGTGCTTAAGACATTTGAATATATATATATATATATATATATATATATATATATATATCTTTAGTTTTAAGGTATTTATTTTTGTTTTTTTATGTGTATGTGTCTATGTGATTGTCTGCACATGCGTATGGGTTCACTGGAGGCCAGAAGAAAGCATCAGATTTCCTGGAGCTTGATTTATGAGCAGTTGTAAGCAGCCTAATATAGGTGTTGGAAACCAAACTTGGGCTCCTCCAAAATAAGCATCAGATGGTCTTAACAGCTGAGCCTGCTCTCTAGCCCTGCACTGCTTTAAAATGGAAGAAAAGCGAAGTTTGAAGTGATGGCTATGAGCTTAGAGGACAGATGTAGACCTACATATTAACACAAAAAGCTAACAACAGGGAGTTGAAAGTATGGACAAAAAAAGAGACAGCATAGTTAGAAAGAGAAAGAAGCATTCATATAGTGTGAGAAAGGAAGGTTGATGTACAAGACTGTTGTGGGGGAAATGGAGGAGGTCAAAAATCCCAGAAAATAAGCATGAATAAATAAGTGTGTGGAAGGACATACGGTGTGTTCATATTAAGAGAGTGATGTGATGGAAAAAGCCAAGAAATCTGCCCTCTAGGGAGTATTGCTTACTTCTCAGAGCTCACAAAAATATGGGCTGGGAAAACATTATGCAAATGACCATACATGAACAGCTAAAAAATAATTATTTCTTAAGCACAGTTGCAATTTTGTGAGGAATAGGGTCCCCACTAACTTGAAATTTTGATAACTGAATATGTCAAAATAACTTTAACCATGCTAACTGAGCTGTGAAAGATAAAAACTAGACCAAAGCACCAAACACCACTGGTCAGCAGATCCTACCTCACCAACAGACACCACTTTTGAAAATCCTTTTGGGAAGGTTGTGCTTGTGAGTTTGGGGGAGGGTCTGACTGTAGTTGTTTGTTCTAGCCATCTAAAAGAGTGTTTCTTTCTATAAATGCTACCTGAAATGATCAGTGCAGTCTCAGGGGACATGAGAGCACTCAGATATGGCTTGTACTTCCTATGCTTTTGTCACAGGAGACAAGTGACGTGCTGAGAATGTGGCACCATTTTGGTACGAAAACTGCCACTTATGGGAGTATATGTGTAATAAAAATGGATTTTTTCCACATGGCAGCATATCTTCAAAATTACATTTTGCCCCAAATGCAGATGCACTTGGGGTCCCAAATGTGCTCTTCACATTTGAATTACATTATATTTACTCAAGAAAACCCCAGCTGCTCTCCTTTCTTTTCTTTCTCCAGTTTTTGATAGAGTATCCCTCCTAGCAGTTGAGGTGCTACTTAAATTACATTCCACAGTTACCAGTTGGTGGCAGCTTCAGAGGACACATTTAGGGATTGATGTTAGAATCAAGATTACGAAGACCTGACTCCTTGGTACCTATTTTTATTAAAAGGCATCTTTCTGGCTTGGAGCTATCTATGTAATTGCACACTTTAAATGACTCCAAAATGTTCTAGTTTTATTTCATATTCCATGTGCACTTCTGGAACCATGCCTCCCAACTGTCTGTTGAACATCTTCATAGGGTTGGCTGTGTGCGGCACTAAAATATACACAATAAAGAGTGCCATCTATTTTGATTCTTGCCTGCAAGCATCTTGCAATCTCTTTGTAGCATCCATGTATAGTATGCCATAAGCTCAATGTGAGAATGCAAACAATTGTTGCTGGAGTCCACACAAGAGTCAGTCGATGAATATATAGTATTTCAGATACTGAAATCCTATAAGGTGAAGGAAAAGGGGCAAGATTGGTGTGATTTTGATAAGATGTTCAGAGAAGCCTCTAATATTTCAGAAAGATCTAGACATGAGAAAATACATAATACAAGTGTTATCTGTAGTGAGAGAATTTTGGGCAGAGGGGAAAAGCTAGAAAAAAAAATAAAAAGAAATGAAGGAGAAACACAAAGAAGAATAAAAACAGCATGAGACATATAAATATATTTTATAGAACATTATCATACAATAATGTGTATAGCATACATGGATAACATATATATTTTTTGTGTAGTGTACTTAATTATAATGTATCATATAATGTATATATTCAGAAAATTAATTAGTGATTCCTATATGACCCCTATCATTATGTATGTTTTACATATAACAATATAAGTGAGTTGCTTAATCTTTACGGTATAACCCATGCTTATACAAACACAGCACTGTTGGTCTTGGAGACTGAGTCATCTTTCTATGGGTTTGTTCAATGTACTGTGGGATGTACAACATCAGCCTTGGATGCCAGTAGTACCTGTCATATTGTGACAACTACAAATGTGTTCAGACATTGCTAAGTGTTGTCTAAGGGACAAAATTGTCTCCTCATTGAGAGCCACTGATGGGATCCTATGAACACATTCTGTTATCGTCTCCAGCTCACAGTCAACCAACACCCAGAATGGAATGCTCTGATTAAAGCCACACTCTGAGTTGAGATTGAAACCCAAGCAAAGCTGTCCCAATAATCAAGCTGTGACCATACTCTATTTTCTAGGAACAGAAGTCAAGTTTGAAGTACTTGAAGAAAGGTTAGCTATCTAGAGAGGCTTTCAAGAGGGAACAAGAGCAGGTGACCTTTTAATGAGTTTGCTTTCCTCTCTAAATTAGACAAGAAAACATAGGAGGGTTTGAGCAGAGGACTGACAAAATGATCGACTTGAATCCTTAGTGGGAGTTGCCTGGGAATGGTCAGGGGTAGAGGACAATAGCAGGGTGCTGCCTGGTTTTGAGGGAACACAATGGCAGCATGGATCTTTGGTAGATGTAGATGTGATCGGACACCAAGAGTGATTGGAAGTAAGTCGGCAGCATTTGTTTGTGGGCTAATGTTAAGTGACAGGAAGAGGCACTGAGAAAGCAACTCTTTTGGCTCTGCCATGAAATATCTCTCCTGAATCTCATGTTGATGGCCTGGTCTCCAGTGTGACTATGTTCAGAAGTGTTCTGATTATCAGGATATTGGTGGAATAGTGTAATACACTGTTTTACAGTGGCCTTTAAAAGATGTGTAGCAGGAAAGAATGCTACAAATAGTGCAACAAGATGGGACCATTTGCTTGCCATTATTTGGGATTGCTACAGAGCATGGCTGCATTACTTTACTTCTCTAGCACAGCAATGGGGGAAGTTTATTCCCACAGCATCACCATAGACCTGTCTGCCTGTGAAACTACATTGTTTTCTTTCCCTTTGGCAGCTCTAATCTTAATTCTCTTAGATATGGCTCAGGCTCAGGTTTAATTTCTGTGTGGGATGAATATGTTCTCCTTGCTGTCTTTTATGAATGGAACTCTCATTGCTAGTTGTTTGTTGGGCATATAGGCAAGGCCCCCAAGCCTCAGCCTTTTCAATGGAAGGCATATCCTATTGCCTGAATCGTTTTGGTAGTGGTCCTTACCTCGCAGGGTTGAGGGTTATGCATCTTTTCCTCTGCACTGAGCCCAGCACACAGCTTCTGGGGCTTATTCACATGAGCTTCTTTTATGGCCTGTTCACATGTTTGGCTTGGTAGCTTCCAGTTTCTGGAGACCTCTTTTCCTTTTCTTTTTCAACTCAACAATGGATTTATAAAAATATATATTATGCTCCACTCTGTCTCTTTTATTCTTCTATATTATGGTTAATAGTTGTAGATAACAGAACTGTTAATTTTTTTCCTCTGTAAGTTATTTCATAGCATATCTTAACTGACCCCATTTTCCAGCACATCGTATCACACACAGAAATCCAAAATAAACCTTGATCAAATGAATGAAACTCTGCCCATCTCTTGCTTATATCAATGTACTGTTGGGGCACACAGGCTGAAAGGGAAAGTTTGGATGGTGTCACTCCAGTGTCAAGTAACAACATCAAGTTTGTTGTTGCACTGAGGGGTAGAGCGCTTATCGTTGGGTCCATCTACTACTAGTTTATTTTGACTTTACAATGTGTGCTGACGCAGCCCGATTTGTCTACAGCCTGCAAGTTCTTGTAAACACTGTGTCTGCCTAACTCTGTGGAGCTTAAAACTAAGAAGTTCAAAGATCCAATTGTCAAATGTAGATTTTATAAATTAATAAACTTTACTGGAAAATTGCCTTTTCTGTAAAGGTCAGATAGTGATGTGGGTTTTATAAAAATAATAACAGTGAAAATTAATAATAAGGTGTGTGCATGTGCATGTGCATGTGTGTGTGTGTGTGTGTGTGTGGTCAGAGTAACATATCTGGGACTTTTGAAGGGATGGGGGAAGCCTGGGATGAAACAGAAGATCTTGTCACTGAACTTTATCTTGAGATCCAATGTGTTCATCTATTTGAAATTAAATGTAATAACTGCAGTCTATACCCTATGTTTCTCTCTCTCTCTCTCTCACACACACACACACACACACACTCATGCACACAGCACATATTAGGTGTATGCTTAACATACTTGAAACATAGTTACAGATATATATCTTTTATGTAATAAACACTAAGCAATGGAATAAATTCTAAATTTCTTCATTTAAAGAGATGATAAAAAGAGCCAGGCATAGTGGAGCACACCTTTAATTCCAGTCAGAACTTGGGAGGTAGAGATCTCTGTGAGTTCAAGGCCAGCCTGGTCTACAAAGTGAATTCCAGAACAGCGAGGGCTGTTACCCAGAGAAAACCTGTCAGTTTTTAGGTTCCAGCCAAATATCACAAATGAGGAATGAAATTCACAGAATAATGGACATATTTGTACTAATAAGATAAAAATAATATGAAGTCAAATACTACAAGTAGAAAGAAAAAACAATCACTAGTGTATTAAATTGCTTTAACATACTTTCCTAATCTTTGATAAATTATATAAGCAAACAGTCAAAATCAATAAGCCTGGCCTAATGAATTTAGAATGCCATTTGTATCTAAAAATCTATCTGAAAAAGCCATAGTCATACTTGGTCAAGTCATACTTGTTTAATAACAGAAGAATAATAGGAAATTAAAGGCAATCTGGTAGGCATGTTTTAATTTTGAGGTTTAATCACCAGCTCAAAAGTTAAGATACAAATAATAAATATTTGTTACTTATTTAGAATGTAAGTTCTATAAAAGTTTTGACCAGCCACATAATGAGGAATGGACAAATCTCGGTGTTTTGGAGTTAAAATAAACAAACTTTTAAATAAAAAGATAACAATTTAAGTGTAAGGAAACTAAAACTGACATTTACAAGTAAAACGCTAACTGAGGAAACCAAAACTATAAAACTGATTTTTAAAAATGAGAGGTAATTTGTCATTGTTCTAGAGGTAGTAAGACCTGGGAAAATGAGTCAATAAATGGGCAGACTAAAGTTTCCTGCAGTAACCATGAGCATGCCTCTCGAGTGGCAGATAACAGATGAACGTACTGCAATGAAATGGTTGAGAACTTCAACTGGAAAACTCTGGAGTGAAATTCTAGCTTTACCAGCAATTTAGGCTCCAAATTCAAGGAATGACCTCACTTTCAAGAGTGCCAAAGTTTCGGGGCTGCTCTCTTTGTTTTCCCTTTCTCCACGAGGACCGTTCAGCTTTCTGCTATGAATGGTGGATTCTGTATAAGTGAAGCAAAAATATAGCTGAAAAAGCCAATAAACAATATAGAGGAGGCAGGGTGGGCAGTAGATACTCACTGAAGATACTCGCTCTCCTATCTTAGTCATTGGCCACCCATTGTCTGAAAGGTTGCTGACATCCCTGGGGAATGGTTGAATGAGATCATCTGCTTCATTTATTGTTTTTATAAACATTCTCATTATTGATTTATGCCTACTTTTCAATGTCTTCTTTATTATACCCTTTTGTCTGTTTTCATTCTAGCCATTGGCCCATTGTGCGATTAGGATAGCTCTCTGAGGTAATAGCTATATTGACAAATGCTCTCCGGAGTTCAACTTCTGTTAGTCCTTTTTGTTAATATTAAATGAATAAGAACATGGTTATAGTCTTCAAAGGTCACTTCTCCATATTTCAAAACTTAAAATTGCAAAATTTCTGACTAATCAAAGTATTCAGGAGAGGGTTACGTTAAAATAAGGAGTCTTGTGGTTCAACTCTGGATTAAGAAAATTGGACGTAAAAGGTCACAGCAGAGAGATGGGTTGTTGTCTCCTGTTGGTCCAGTGAGGCCCACTTGAAGTTTTGAGAAGATCTCTTTTAATGGTAGCAGAGCTCTTTAGCCAAAGCTTAAGGCACAGCCTAAGATCATCTATTTCCTGTTGTCACATTGCAGTGAATGTCATGCACATTTTCCCCAATGACAGAATTGTTCAAGTGGCATCTTTTGCTAGAAAGATAACTTATCATAGTTGTTCTCAAACAGTCAATTTACCTTTCGTTTCAATACAGAGCTGCAGTGACGGTGCCCTTTTAGGTAGGAAATGCCATGGCATTTGGTCTAGTCTTGGGGACATCGCATGTGAATTCATTTCAAAGAAGAAATGATTAAATACTTCCTTTAGAAGAAAGAGTAGAATTGAATTACTGCTCCCCAAAATGAAATTATGATCGATGAACTAATTAGACTCTGAGATTTCCTCAAGGAGAGATGAGGGAAGGGATGAAAAATTCACATACACTACTCAAAAGAATAACTAAGTACTCACTACAAATGAGCTGGGGAGTGAGTAATGTTCAAGTGAGTAATTTGACAATGTAAACCACCATTGGAGGGTCTGCCATTAAATCGTCATTAGAACAGCCTCTTGCAATTGAGCACAATTTTTATGAAGAAAATAAACATTGCCAATCACATTGAGAGATGGAATTATTCTTTGTAACTCTCAAGACACAGCCTCAAGAGAGGCTTATTATAATACTATGTTTATAAAAAAAAGTGGGAGAAGAACAACAAAACCCCACTGACTTCTGTGTCAGCCATCAGATATGCCAAAATGAAAAGCTATAGGCAGACAGTCCCATGTATGGAACAAAGTGGATTCTTTGAATTCAGCAGTTAGTGAAAACAATTCCTACTTTTCAACAACAGTTTTTGAGTCTTGTTTAAAGAGTTTTCTGAATTAATATGTGGTAGCTATATTATTGATGATAGTAAGAGTCTCCCTTAAAATGATTAAGTTTTTTCTGAAGATAATATAAACTAAAACTTAATATCTAATAGTTATACTTGGCTGGTAGAAGGAAGTAAAAAAATGTATCAGTTTGGTTAATAGTTTCAACTTTCTCTTCCAGGTATTATGCCTTGCCAAAGATAAGAAAATTAGCAGACACTCTGATTTTTAAAAAAATTTCTACAAATAGCATTTATCTTGGGAGACAGAGGCAGAAGGATTGCTATGAGTTTGAGGCCAGCCTGGTCTACAAAGCAAGTCCAGGACAGCCAAGGCTACACAGAGAAACACTGTCTCAAAAAAACAAAAACCAACCAAACAAATAAAACAAAACAACTGTTCCCAGTTCCTGAGAAAAGATGCAAGTTTTAGATTCCAGCCCCCCAACACACACACCAGAGTGAAGGGAGAAGCTTCGTAAACTAATAAAATCACCCCCAATGTAGATCCCAGCAATGGCATGCACTTCAGCAATAGCTCCGATTCCCAAACACAAAATTATTATGGAAGTTTCTGTTTTCTTCAATCTTTAAACTTCTATCTCCAATCTGCCAGCAAGTCTTTATGTTACACTTCAAAATTGTGTTCTGTGTTGGCCTCCTTCCTCCATCTCTAAGGCTGAGATCTGTAATATGGTGCCACCATCTTTCCCTTGATGTACTGTGGTCAGTCCTCTCCCACAAGCCTGTGTTTTAAACGGAGTGGTCAGTTCTTGTGCTTGACAGCTCTGGAGTGTTCGTGTGCATACTTGATTTGAACTCTCTAACTTGGCCTGTGGGAATGATCTGGCCCATTCCCACCTGCTGCCCACCCTCACAGGTCACCTCTTCGTGCTTCATTTATTCTTCTCTTGTTTTTGAACACTACTCTCCTCCTTACTAACTCTAAGGACTGACCTTTAACATTTGTCTCCCTCTCCCTGTCGATCCGCTCTGCCCCCCCCCCCCCCCGCCACACCTCTGGCATTTCCATCTGTTTACAAGCTATTTCCTCCTAATTTGGAGTGCTCTCAAACCTCAGTTCTCAGGGAAAGCCTCCCGTGACTAGTCTCCCAAAGAGCTCGCTGGGTTACGCTGCAGCCCAGCCTGTTATCAGTTCACTGTGTGTGTGAACTGCTCACTAAACAGAAGTGCCATGGGTAGAGGTAACTCATCTCACTATTTATGTATTGGTTTGTTTATTCCACCAAGACCTTGATATCATAGCATCATACTTGGGGAAAGTATTATTCTAGCTGGTGTGTCCAAATGAACAAAGTCACCTTAGGTTTCTAGTCTATAAAACAAAGGCACCATAACATTTTAACAAGAGGATAAAGTGTGTGGGTTACAGGGAAGGCATCTTTGGAGAGAAGGCTCTTGAACATTGAATACACTGACAGAACCACAGCAACATCCAGAAGAGAATATCCTCTTGGCCAGCATTGTATGCTCATGTGCAGTCTTGGGTATCTTAATTGCTGCTAATCTCAGAGCTTGGCATAGGCTCCTCCTTCCTCAGCAATATTTATTATAGTCAACAAACATGGGCTCAATGGGTGGACCTGAGACATGCTTCCTCATGGGGTTGTGGAAAAATGGGCATTTTCAGGTGTGGTTTTTTTAGGGCATGTTGTAAAAAGTGGATGCCTGAGTAAGTGAAAATTTTTAATATGAAACTGCACAAAGGACACATAGAAGCGATTATTTTAAAGGGAGAATATGGTGCAGAGAATGGTATAGATTTGCTGGCAATGGTAATAGTGAAGGCATGAGTCCTGAGATGATTCTGGAAAATTATAAGAAAAGGCAGAGCTCTTTTACCACATTCACCAGCATAGAGTTAAATAAGAATTTTTAGTTATTATAAAAAGTCACAAGTCACATGGATGACATTTATTATATTAACTATAAGATTGCCAGATCAACCAGCAAAATGACCTTTTGTGAGTTGATTACTGTTCTTCCATACAATTAGTTTCCTATGTAATGGGCTGAGTCCAAGGGTAACAGGAAAGGGCCATTTCTCTGTGTGAGAAAATTCAAGTGGGCATTATCAGCAATTCATTTCTCAATGGAGTGTGCTTTCCTTCACAGTTGTCTTAGTCACTGTTCTATTGCTGTCAAGAGACATTGTGACCAAGGCAACCCTTATGAAAGAAGACGTTTAATTGGGGCCTTGTTTACAGTTTCAGAGGTTTAGTTCATTATTGTCATGGTAGGAAGCATGACAACACACATGGAACTAGAGCAGTAGCTGAGATCTGCATCCTGAGACTGGACCTGCCCTATGGAACCCTCAGCGACACACTTCCTCCTGCAAGACCACACCGATCCCAAGAAGGCCATATCTCCTCCTAATCCTTCTCAAACAGTGCCACTCCCTGATGGCCAAGCAATAAGCACTCAAATACATGAGCCTAGGGGGCCATTCGGATTCAAACCATCACAACACACTTTAAGTCTTACATTGCCATGTGATTTCATCAACCAGCTTTCAAAGTTCTGAAACATCTCTACACCAGGACACCAGGTTTCTACTACCATGTTTGAGCTAAATGCTACCCAAACAACTATGCAGCCACTTTTCAGCTATAACATTCATGTTTTCTTGCTGCTTCTTTCTCAGAGTCCACCCTCTGAGGAGTCAAGCTTTGCTAAAATCCCACCCGGTATAACGGACAGAAGGGGCAGCTCTCATGAATAACCCCATAGTTTCCTTTAGTTTATCTCCTGATCTTTTTCAGAGAAGAGTCGAACCTTCTTTCTCGTTTATTCCTAGCCCTCTGACTATTACCACTGTGGACCTCACATACAAAATTCCTATTGATTTATTATTAGGAGTCAATGACATCAGTCATTAAAAGTATCTGTTTCAAAAGTTCCTTCTTTTTGTCTTTTGAAACAACACAGGCAACCATCTGCTTCAGGAGTCTTGTGGTTTCTACAGCCTTCTGATATCTCACTGCACATCCTTACCAAAGGTGACTTGGAAAGGCGAAAACTCTTTATTCAACTGAAAAGCATGGTGAAGGAACTGTGTTTCCCTAAACACATCTTCAGTTCTATAACTCACAGGTAGATTTTTTCATCTTTAGTTAAATATAGCTTATTATATGTCACTTGTGTTTTTCAAATTTCCTTCTTTTTCTTTTTTCTTTTTTTTTTTTTACTGGAATTAAACACGAAGTAATAAAAAATGCACCACATTTTCAATGTTTTTATAGAGAAATCTAGCATTTCTTAGAACCTCAATTTCCCATCATTTAGCACCGTGTGAAGTCATCTCATGATAAATATAATTTTTTAAAAGATTTTTTTTTTTGATCAGAGGTTTGCATATAGCTGGTTTGATCCTTAGTCATTCTCACGACGGTAGATGTCCATGGTCTCACTCACAGAAACAGAAATGAAGAAGCAATAAGTGACTTGCCTAAAATCACCCACAACTGAATGGAGCTGAACTCCAAGCATGGGCCCTCTGGCGGTGGTGTGTAGCTGTGAGCTGTGTATCTTTAGGACCAACAGCCCTCTTATCTATCCAGTGTTCTAGAACTGCCTGTTTTCATATGATCCACATAAGGTGGATCAAATGAAATGCCCACAAGCATGCTACTTTGATATTTTATATAATTTTGTTCCAGAAATACATAGTTTATAGTGTGTGTGTGTGTGTGTGTGTGTGTGTGTGTGTGTGTGTGTGTGTACACTCACCCTTATAATCTGCTTTCCTGGTAATGACTGGGACATTTCTGTCGATCTGGATCCTCATCCTTTCAATGGTCTCCTGTAGACTCTTCTTCCTCTTGCAGTGTATTAGCCAACTTCTAGTTAACAGACAGCTCACTGGTCTCCAATTTTCTAAGGTTGAAAACTATATTGCAACACACAGTCTCTTGGTTCTAGATAAGAACCTAGCTACAAATGTCATCTTGAGATCTGTCCTTTGCAAAGGCCCCAGCCATGCAGTTATCAACACCGTGATAAATGGGTCCCAAACTGGCCATTTTTGGATTACTGTTCAAGGAATTCTAGTCATCTTTAATTCTCCCATTGTCCTTCTTGGACTCAGTTCAGCTTCACATTACTTTCTCTTCAGAGGACGAGGCTCTCAGCATTCTACTCTACCAGAAGTCGCACAGGTTTCCCCAAATGATGTCTTCCGATAGACACTGCACTGGCATTATTAGCTTACAAAGTTTAAAGAACCAATACCTCCACGTTAAGCTTTCCAACCAACTCCATTTATTCAAAGCATCTTTTAAAAGTCGCACTTATAACATGTGCAGAGATGTTATACTGGAACGTATTTAAAGCATTTAAACGCATGCTGATATAGATTGAACAACTTAAAAATCTTACCTCCAAACCAGCTTTCTGAAGCACTGGGAAGCCATTGACTTCTGTGCATTTAATTTGTAGTCATTTTCTTGAACTCTGTCATTCATTATGTTTTTAGGCTGTCATTTAGTTTATATTTCCAACATTCAAATCATCTTCAAGCAATGATCATTCAAGATTTTTTCTTTGTATCTGTTTTTATCTTTTCTCTTTACAAAACAGAGTCATTTTACAAAAGGAATAGTGAATCAGGTCCATTTGGGAATTTTAATTGAATATTTGAAAGTTTTCATTATTATATAGCAGTTTATCATTGATGTAAAATAAATTTTCTGCTAAGTTAAAGAAGTTGGCCGGGCGTGATGGCGCACACCTTTAATCCCAGCACTCGGGAGGCAGAGGCAGGTGGATCGCTGTGAGTTCGAGGCCATCCCAGTGAGTCTAGGACAGCCAAGGCTACACAGAGAATCCCTGTCTCCAAAAAAACAACAACAACAAAACAAACAAACAAACAAAAAGATGTTGTCACTTTTGAGTCACTAAAAGATCTGTATTCAAAATGAATTTCAAACCCAAAAAATGCTCTTACAGCCTATCTTGGGCAGGCCTTCCTTTCTGGGTGTCATCATGTGAAAATGAGTTTATGATAGTTCTTGTTTCAAACTATAAACTACATTTGTTTGTTAATGACTAAATATGGGTCAAAGAGTTGTGTAGCTTGTTTTCCTTTGCTTATGCTTCATTATTTTAGAGTTTAGCATTGGCTTCATATTATTTCTATGAAATAGATTAAGATAATTTTTGTATGTATGTGCACTCCAGCACTTTAATTTGTTTAATTTTGAAGTATTTTTGTTTTGATCTGATAGTGTTTTTTGAAGTAGATGTTTTAATGATACTTCTTAAAATATAGTATTGGTATTTTTCCAGTTTTATTTTACTGGAAGTTAATTTTCACAATTTCTGTTTCCTAGAAACTAATCCACATACAAAATGCTTCTTTTTAATTAATATCAGTATGTCATGGCATTTTAATTTTTAATTGCCTTTCTATCTAGGATATATTTCCTGGGAAAGTAGTCTGTTCACACAGTACTTCCTAAGTAATTATCATAAGTATTATATGTCACACTCATTTTCAGTTACTTTTCTTCTCATATCTCCTTTTTGCTTCTCATAGCTTATGTTGAAATTTTCTTTCTTACATTCAGTTTTTAAATTTTATTTAATAATTTTAATGATTACTGCTGGAATATGGTTCAAGAATGGAGTCTTGTGGTCTCCTGAGGGCTTGTGAGAAAACTCCAAGAAAACAAGACAAGAGTCTTCTGACCTTAGTTTCTGCAAAACATGAATTGTTCTTGTGTGCCTTCAAAATATGAAATGTGTTTTTGGGCTTCTCTGAGGTGTAGTGGATTGGAGTGCCTTTACTTCAGTTTATTCATTACAACTAGCTATTGTTATTCCTTTATGTGCCGCTATGGAAACCTGCAACTCGTCCACCATGGATGCCTTGCCTTTGAGATTGTACTTACCTTATGTGACTGCTCTTAACTTTCAAAGTTTAAATTCTCTGATACTCTGAACAAAGTCAGGATTTTTGAGTTTAAGTTCTCAACCATCTCACTCACATGAATATCTATATTATATATATTCATATATATATCCAAATCAAATTCTAACAAGAGCAACAGAGTGGTTTTTATAGTTCTTAATTGAATCAAGAAATGAAGTGGGTAACTGTAATAACATGGGAGAACATAGATAAGGTGGTGAAGACCAATGAGATGGAGAACAGAGGTGACATGGAGAACACAGGTAAGATGTGGAAGATAAATGAGATGGAGAACACAGGTGAGATGGAGAACACTGGTGAGATAAAGAACACAGGTGAGATGGAGAACACAGGTGAGATGGAGAACACAGGTGAGATGGAGAACACAGGTGAGATGGAGAACAGAGATGAGATGGAGAACACTGGTGAGATGGAGAACACTGGTGAGATGGAGAACACTGGTGAGATGGAGAACACAGGTGAGATGGAGAACACAGGTGAGATGGAGAACACAGGTGAGATGGAGAACACAGGTGAGATGGAGAACAGAGGTGAGATGGAGAACACTGGTGAGATGGAGAACACTGGTGAGATGGAGAACACTGGTGAGATGGAGAACACTGGTGAGATGGAGAACACAGGTGAGATGGAGAACACAGGTGAGATGGAGAACACAGGTGAGATGGAGAACACTGGTGAGATAAAGAACACAGGTGAGATGGAGAACACTGGTGAGATAGAGAACACAGGTGAGATGGAGAACACAGGTGAGATGGAGAACACAGGTGAGATGGAGAACACTGGTGAGATAAAGAACACAGGTGAGATGGAGAACACAGGTGAGATGGAGAACACAGGTGAGATGGAGAACACAGGTGAGATGGAGAACAGAGATGAGATGGAGAACATTGGTGAGATGGAGAACACTGGTGAGATGGAGAACACTGGTGAGATGGAGAACACTGGTGAGATGGAGAACACAGGTGAGATGGAGAACATAGGTGAGATGGAGAACACTGGTGAGATGGAGAACACTGGTGAGATGGAGAACACAGGTGAGATGGAGAACATAGGTGAGATGGAGAACACAAATGAACTATGAAGACAAATGAGATGTATAACCAAGGGGAGATGGAGAACATTGGAGGTGGCTAACACAGGTAAATTAGGGAGGCTGTCTTATCAGATAATGCATTCAAACTCTTTATAAGTATTCTCTACTTGGCCAAATTCTAGTGTCTGCTATACTTGGAAATGGTAATGATGACAGAGTGAATTAATTTTACTGTGTCCATCTACATTTAATTCAATTGTCATATTAAGATACCTGAGCTGCTTTATCCTGTCCTCAGGAGTAGAGGCTTCAGCAGCACTTGAATTTGATAGCATGGCACTATCAAATATATGTGAGGAAAGTAGAATGAAATACTTAGGGTGGTTTAATACAGGTTGGATGCCTAATAGACTGATAGGCTAAGAAAGATAATATGGTGTGCATCCTTCAAACTCAATATCAGAAAGCTAGGGAGAGCAAAATTTGAAGAAAATTGGGAACACATTTCTGATGATAATTCAATATAATACAATTTTTGATGTTAAAAAGTACAAAAGGGTAGCATCTGCCAATGACAATATTTATAAGTGACATTCAAATTAATAGTAACTGTTCATTTTTATAGTTCAAAGATAAAAGTATTTTTAAAAGATTTATCTTATTCTCCTCCCCCCCCCCTCTCTCTCTCTCTCTCTGTGTGTGTGTGTGTGTGTGTGTGTGTGTGTGTGTACATGTGAGCAAGTGCCTACAGAGAACAGAAGAGAGCATCAGCTCTCCTGGAGGATATTGCCTTTTGAGCATAATATGTATATAAATATAATAATCATCAAATTTACATGCTAACTAGAAAAGCATTGTTCAGAAAGAGTTTCTCAGTTCTTAGAATTGGTTACTGCCTCAGGAGCTCAGGTTGATTATAACAAATGCATTAGTTGGATTGTCATTGGGGGCAGCAGAAAATTTTGACAACTTTCCTTGTAGGTTGTGCTGTTGTGCTCAGTAATACTAATTGCTAGTTCACCTAGTGTTGCATGTAGTTGTGTTGTTCTCTCTCTCACACACACACACCACACTGATTAGTCATTCTTACAAGCTAAACAGGCATAGATGTTCCAGTGTCTCCTACCTATTCACCCTCTTAGAGTATAGTGTAATATATTTTTACCCTCAACTGGAAAAGTAATTTACATTTCCTTATGAGAAAGCTGTGTGATTCCTATATTAGTTAAATGATCACACATGCCATGTTAAAAATAAGGCATGAATATAATGGAGAAAGGAGAGTATTACCACTGTTCTTGGTTGCCCACCAGAACTCGATGATAAGACCCTGTTGCTGAAGACACTACAAACACTGATCACAGGACATGAGAAATCAAGTTGTTACTCATCAGAAAGTTTTCTCCCTGATGGATAGCTCTGATAGGTACTATTCAGGTTACTGGGTTTGGGAGATGGGGGTGAGGGTACTGGGGTGAGGTGGGAAAATCATCCAAAGTCTTAGTCACAAAGTAGCCTGTGAGCCAGAATGACAACAAGGTCTAGTTACCCCACTGAGTATAATAGTAGCATGAATGTTACGGGGGGCAGGGGGTAATGAACTGCCTTCTGATTGGATTTAAGTCCCAGTGTGTAGCAGAAAACACAAGCATGGCATAGAAAATCTGGCCAAGAAAACACATGCATGGTACAGAAAGTCAGGCACTGAACCCATGATTGGAAGCTCACAGGTCCCACCGGTGAATCTACTGCTATTATTTTGCTAAATAAACATACTACCAAACTGCCCTCGGAATTCATAGCCCATAGGTTAATACAGCTCTCAGACCAAACCAGAGAACGTTTTGTGAGCACTGGGTAATGGCTGATGCAGAACCTGGCTGCAGTGCAGAGAAAAATCTCAGTGGAGTGCTCAGCCACAAACGGTACACTTGTATCATCTCAAAGGGGCGGGGACCAATCGAAAAAGAAGGGACAGAAAGATTGTATGAGCCAGAGGTCTAGAGCTCTGGAGCTCTGGAGCAAAACTGTCTTCTGGATGTGACATCACTACTGTAGCCATGAACTCATAGAATGCCTGATTCCCTGAACAATTTCTGTATGTATTAGTACAAGCCAGTTAACATTCTAGCATGAAGTGGGGAGGAGCCTATAAGTCTCAACTCCTCAGCAGATTTAGGGACAGAAATGGCTTTTTGGGTAGAGAGAGTGCATTATCTTTAAAGCGATGGGTCACCATATTTGAGTGAATAGCCCTACACACTGTAGGCAGCACAAATTACATTTAGTGAGTTCTGAAAAATGCAGCTGGGAGTGATGGGATACAAAATAAGGGGACAGTTTGGTACTATGCTTATTTAGCGAAATAATGGCAGGGCATTCCCCAGTGGGACTTGTAAGCTTCCAATCATGAGTTCTTGGCTAGATTTTTCTGTACCATGCATGTGTTTTCTGCTGTAGAGTGGGCCTAAAATCCAATCAGGAAAATTTTAAATGAAATTTTAAAAGAATTAATAAAATTATTGTACTTAAAAAAAAAAAAACATGAAACAGCACTTGAAATTTATGGGTGACTTTTGCGGGAGAGAATGTAGCAAAAACTCAAAGAAGCCCAGGCTTCAAACTGTCAGGTAATGGAACTGTACACAGACGAGGAGGCCACGGTTTCAACCTCAAGGTTAGCCCTGTGTATTACCCTGGAGTAGAACTGCATCCTTGGCTAGAAATCACAGTGAACAACAAAGCTGTGACGCTGCCCAAAGATGAGGTTTCTGTTCTGTTGTGAAACTGATGTGGCCATTGGGGATAATTACATAACAGGAACCTAGGCCAGCTAGGTGCTAGCTCAGTGATTCAATTTGCATATTCCTAATTCAGAATGGAAAGCTACAATGCTAGCCTAAGGCAGGGTTCCGTACAGAGCGCCTGAGGGACTAAATACAGACATCTTGTATTAGGAGACGGTAGCAACTTGAAAACGGAGAAAGGCCAGTTTCTTCAACAAATAAATAGTGCTAGGAAAATTGGGCCTCTACACAGTAAAAGAGCTAAGTAGAGCCATATGGTGCATTGCAGGTAAAAAAAAAATAACCTAAAATGGGTCAAGACCAAGACGTAGCACCTAAAAGAAAACATCAGCATGCTGACAGCATTAAACTCCGCGATGTCTTATGCTTGGTATCCAAGGCACGTTAGTAACAGAAACAAATGGTTCCACACTAAAGCTAAAGAGATCTGCAGGTCAAAAGAAACGAGCAGAAAAGTAAAAACTTTAAATGACTAAAATGGTAAAGTTAATGTTATGTGTTTTTATCATAATAAAAAATTCCTAGCGTCAATGAAAATAAAATATTCACTTATATAGAAATCAAGATTTAAAAATACACAACCATTTCCATGAAAAAATAAAACATTAGAATTAACAACAGAATTCAAATCAGAGAAAATTGATAGTTTGCTATGTAATCATGAAGATGCCATCAGAACAAACTTGAGAGACAGAATTGGATAAAAGTAATATAGGGGATTTATGATCCAGTATATCTTTAAAGTTTGTGAGAGTATGTGTTCTCTCTACGCTTTGTGTTTTGTTGTTGTTGTTTGTTTGTTTGAGACTAGGCCTCTTCTGAATCCAGAGCTCACTCATTGCCCACACTGGCTGACTAGTGAGCTCTAGAGATTGGTCTGTCTCTCTCTCTCTCTCTCTCTCTCTCTCTCTCTCTCTCTCTCTCTCTCTCTCTCTGTAGCTCTGGGGTCACAGGCACTAGTACCATAAGCAGCTTTTTACGTGACTGCCATGAATCCAAGTTCATGCCATAATGTTTGCTTGGCAAGCATTTTTACTTGCTGAGAAATCCCTATAGCCCCTTCCCGCCAACAACTTTCTAACGGGAGTCTAGCAATAGAAAATAGGAGTGAGGTAATATGAAGAAGTGGGTGAATTTCAAGTATTGAAGAAAAATAAGCTCTAATAAAATTGATACTGAATGTTAACTAAATAATGTGTCTATATCTAGGTATAATATAATGAAAGCATAAGTGTCTATGGTTAACAATGTTGATAAAAGATTTCCTACCAATGGATAGTTTGATAAAAGATTTCATATTATCAATAGAAATTGAAATTCCAGATTTAAATATGTTGAATAGAAAGAAAATTCCACTAGAATTCTATACCCAGATAAACTATCTAAAAGTTATAAGAGCTAAAGTACATTGTAATAGCCATTCTGTTAATATTTCTCACTATTTACACATAATAGGAACAGTACATTTCAGCACACAGAATCAAATAATTTATTTTTAGCTCTTTTACAGTAGTATATAGAATAAATGTAGGATAATTCAAATTGATTAGACTATATAACATCCATATATTGAGACTACATATTTATACTATATAATATCCTATATTCATTTATTTTGCCACTATTATTGCTCATGTAAAGATCAGCTTTATAAATGTCATTTTTCCCATTTATAACAAAAATGTCTTCAAGCAGTATTAAAAAATTACAGTGCATGGAGCATACAGAACTTAAATAGGCATTTGTGAACATTGCTTTTTAGGAACTAAAGCAGCATGTACTTTCATCATTAGCAAATGCCATATTTCTATCACTATACTCTAAGCACAAGCTGATATTAACTATTTCATTTTTATCAACCAAACTAGTACAAAATTAATATATGCATAGTTGTTAAAATTGTTATCATTATTTAAAAATAATGAACAGTAATTTTAATTCACAATTCCCTAAGTCGATATATTTTTGTATTTTTATAAGCACTTGAACATTTTTAATGAAATAGAAATGAATATTTTCATATTCTTGTTGATATTCTCACTTTTCTACCAGTTGATTATTAATTTGGATGATTTTTAAGTATACTTCTGATGTTATATTCTTTGTTGAAATGCTTTGCATTGCAAATTTTAATTATAACTTTAATTATTGTTCAGTTTGATTGCTCCAGAAGTTTCAGTGCTTCAAATTTGAGGCTGTGAAAATAGAATATGAACATTTTCAAAAGCAAAGTTTGTTTGCATAGGTAATGCAGGGGAATATAGATGTGTTGAAATGCAAACACTACAAATAGATTATAAAGCAACTGGTCTATATTAAATATATTTAACATCTACCAGAGACGCACATTGTAATGGATTTCATTTTATTGTGCATATCTGTGAAAGTGACTCACAAGCAATTATTCTGCTGTTTGTTTAACCAAAGGAGCAGAAAACAGTTTGTTGATTAGATATCACGCTCCCACTCTAGTTGTATCACTCTTCAAAATAGCCAAGATACTGGGTCAACCTGTGTGTCCATTTGTGAGTGGATAAGTGGACAAAGAAAATGTCCATTTATATATACTATACAATAATACTATTCAATCTTGAACAATAAGGAAATCCTGTAATTTGCAGCTACATAGATGGAGGGTATCAGGTAAAGTTACAGAAATCAGAGACAGAAGAGCAAAACGTTTATAGATCCTATAGGTCCCTCTTCTCCCGCTCCCAGGACATTCTGTTCCCCAACCGCACATACTCCTCTACAGCAACTCTAGTCCTTTAAGATATTAATTCTTCTCCACAGTTGAGTGGAGAGTGGGGTATGACTTTCACATGAACTCTGGTGCCTCACATTTGACCATGTCCCCTGGAGGGGGAGACCTGGTGGCACTCAGAGGAAGGACAGCAGGTTACCGAGAAGAGACTTGATAGCCTATGAGAATATACAGGGGGAGGTAATCCCCCTCAGGAACAGTCACAGGGGAGGGGAGTAAGGGGAAAATGGAAGAGAGGGAAGAATGGGAGGATACAAGGGATGGGATAACCATTGAGATGTAACAAGAATAAATTAATAAATAAAGAGGATATTAATTCTTCTGTTGCTGTACACCACAGATTGCGCTCTTATCAACAACACTGTATTCAGTTGCTATTGTTCCCAGTCACCTCCAAAATTTGTTATCAGTTTTCAAACTTTTGGGTAAGCTGGAATAACTGTAAAATAATATTTTTCTAATTTTTATGACTGATTCTGAGTCTGGCATCTTTTTCTACATCGGTGGCTATTCCTATAGCCTAGTCTTTGAATTATCTAATGTTGCTTTTAGTCGTTTTGTTATTTTTTTTACTATGGATTTTTTTTCTTTTTCTGACATAATTTAGATTTTTATAATACATTGTAGAATTTAATTTTTATGGTATCTTTGTAAAGCATTTCCTCCAGGTTATATCCTTAAATTTTTTTTTTTTGAAAAATAGAGTCTACTGATAAATGGAAGTCTTAAAATTTAACATAGATAAAAATATTATTTCTTCCTTCTTATGGTTTGTGTTTTTATGTCTCGATCATGGAATTTTTTCTCCTACTGGATGGTGTAAAGTTCTTCCCAGGACAGCAAGATGGCTCAGAGTGTAAAGGCACTTGTCACCAAACCTGATTACCTGAGTTCAACCCTTCAGATCCAACTGATAGAGAGAATTGTCTCCCTCAAATTATCCCCTGATCTCCCTGAGTGAACTCTGGCATGGACACACTTGCTAGGAATGCAAGCATGTACATGTGCACACATGCACATCATATTTCCATAAACCTGTGTGTGTGTTCATGTGTGAGTGGACATGCATGTGTGTGTGCATGCACATAAATATAATAAAATTCCTTTTCAAATATGCACTTCTTGCACTACCAGCTCGGTTTTTCCATATCCTATGACTCAAGTATGGGGTATCTTTCAGTAATAGGGTCTTATTTTCAAGTTCTGGAAGGTCACCAAAAATCAATGGCAATAGTTTGCAATGCTTGAGATTCTATAGAACCATGTTGGCCAACAATTCCAAAAGACGTGGTCTATCCATTGCACCAGGCTTCTTGTTAGCCTGTGGTGCCTTGTAGGGACATTGACTCTATTATAGGGTAACTTTATCTTAAGTCATTTTTATGTGTGTGTATGCATTTATTTTAGGAATCTTCGACAGTGGTAAATTTCCCTGGCTTTTAAGAAAGGTCACTATACGTCGGTTATACCTCCTCTCCTCTGCCCTTCCATTCCTTAATTTCAGCTTCCTATTCTATTATTACTCTTTACCATTTTATACTACTGCTGTGTTCTAACTTTCCTTCATTGAAAGCCATGCTTGTGCCCCTTGCTAATTTCCTGACATCTATATATAACCCAAGTGAAAAATATATGTCTAAAGATTCAGAGCTAACATCCATAAATGAGAGAATACGTAATCATCAATGTTACCCAGCTGTAAAGAGTTAGAGCAACAGTAATGAATGACTGGCCTGGCAAGGCATGTCCACTAGTGCAACTGTGGCACTAGTGTAATCAACTACTGTTTGATTGGCTTTAGGGCCCAATACACAGGGTAAATTCATACTTGACACCATCATCGGAGGCAAGAACCTGTGGCTAGAAAGATCATAGGTCCCAGGGGGAGAAACTGCTACTATCATTGTGCTAAATGAACATAGCGTAGTGTTAAGTCAACTCCTAACTATTTATTGTTATACCCTACATTCTCTCAAATTTCATCAGGAAGTTTTTGGTTTTAGCAGATTATGGTTAAACAGGAGGCCACGACTGGTCAAAGTATAGAGACTAAGAGACTATGAAATGCTCAGACCTAAATGGGACATCTCTACAATACACCCTCATCCCACGGCTCAGGAATCACTTTGGAAAGGGAGCAGGAAAATTGTCAGAGGTATAGATAGTGGATAATTACAAGGAAACAGTGTTTTTCTGTACACAGTAGGGCAGTTTCACATAGGAATTCACAGCGCTTGTGACAGAATGCATAAGACCTGCCCTAGATTAAGCCAGACAAAGTCCCAGCATGGAGAGAGAAGGTGAGCATGAGGTTCTACCACTAGCTAAGGAGATATTGCCAACTGATAGCTACTGGAGGGGGAGAGCCACGTGTGGTCTTGGTATGTGGAACATGCTCCAGTGGATTTTTCACATACCCAAAAGCAGATAGGCAGCACACATTAGCTCAATGAGTTTTAAAATAATGAGGACACCAAGTTGCCTGGGTAGGGAAGGGATTGCTCTGGGAGGAGTTGAGGGAGGGTGAAAAATATGATCAAAATACATCTCATGAAATTCTCAAAAAATTAATAAAGAACATTAAAGTTAGTTCATGAAGAGAACAGTAGAAAAAAAATTTTTTTCTCAGATGTTACTCTGGATGGTGGAAGGTAGAATGCCTCCCGGGGAATTTCTTCTCTCTCTCTCTCTCTCTCTCTCTCTCTCTCTCTCTCTCTCTCTCTCTCTCTCTCTCTCTCTCTCTTAAGTCAAGCTAATGGAGGCATAATATCTACAAACACGATTTAGTCTTCTGAGTATACATGCCTGTGAGTTTTGGCAAATCACTGCATTTAGATAAACACCATCCTGATCAAGCCATGGAACAATTCCATAGGATGAAATGTCCCTGGCACCATTTTGGGGTTAGTTCTTCTTACTTTATCCAGCTGCTGTTTCCCCTGCTGTTGCTGTTCTGTAGCTTTAGGATTCCAAAGCCACTGGGATGGACTCACACAGTGTCACCATCTTTACAGCCAGGCTTCTTTCACTTACCTTGCGTGCATTGGAGATTCAGTCCTCATAACTGCCAAGTGACATCTCAGGGTATAAATGTAGAAAGATTTGATAATCCAATAATAAATGAAAGGTACATTATTATCATTAAAATATTCTTCTATTTAACTTTTTCTAACATTTTCAATGTTTCTGTAATCATATTTTGCTCTTCTAACCTTTGTTAAGGAATGAGGTACAGATGTGTTGGGATATGGAATTCTTTTTATAGTATATTATCAGACACCACCTACCCCAAACCACAAAGATTCTGACTGCAACTGCTGTTTTTTTTTTTTTTTTTTCTGCTTCAAAAATGTCTTGTTATTCTTCTGCATTTGTGTTTACATACACAGTCAATTCAATTCTTGTTGAAATTTTAGTGCAGATTTCGCTGAAGTCATGAATTAATTTGGGAAATGTTAATATCTCTCCAATAGGAAATCTTATTATGTATAATCAGGCTATGTTGCTATTTTCATTTAGGTCTGCTTAATGCATTCGTTGTACGTTTTATAATTTTTTTCTTTTTTAAAGCTTTAACTTATTATAACTTATTCAGATTACATCCTGAATGTTATCCCCTTTTTTGTATCCTCCCATCCCCTCCCTCCCTTCTTTCACCCTATTCTCCTCCCCTAGACCTCTGACAGAAGGGGGCCTCCTCTCCCACCATATGACCACAGCTTATCAGGCTTCATCAGGAAAACCTGCTTCCTCTTCCTCTGTGTGCCACCAAGTCTCCCCACCAAGGAGAAGTAATCAAATCAGGGACACCAGAGTTCATGTCAGAGGCAGTTCCTGCTCTGCCCACAAGCATGGAGAATGAGCTGTCCATTGGCTAGATCTGAACAGGAGGTCTAGGTTTACTGCATGCACTGTCCTAGGTTGGTGCAACAGTTTGTGCAGGCCCCCCTGGGTCCAGATCTACTGACCTTGATGGTCTCCTTGGGGGGCTCCTGAACCCTCTGGGTCCTTGGAAAACATATTGCTTTAAACTCCCCCAACACATGCTGTGGCAATGTGTATGGATCCTCTGCCTCTCTCTCACACACACAAATAACAGCAAAAAAAATAAACATAATAATAATATAAATTATTATTATTATTTAAATCATTTTGTTATATTGCTTGAAAATGTTTGGTTTTGATTCATAAACAATAATTATATTAATTTTCTCATTAATTAAAATGTGTCTTAAATTATTTTATGTTTTCTAGATAGGAAATCCAGTTTTGTTACTTAAGTTGTGAACAATTTGTTTTTCCTCCTGAAATACTATGTAATAATCTCCTCTAAAATCACTACCATTATCAAGTTTTCAAGGGGCATAACAGTTCAGCTGTTTTGAAATGTTTAACATTTTTCAGATATTACTGAATTATAGGATTAGAATGTATCAGCATTTAATTATCTTCTCGTTGGGATGTTGATGCTATTGATTTCAATGCTTTACTATTGAGAATCTGGGGCGGGGGGCGGCTGTTAATCACTGACCAAATTTCTCAACAAGTTCTTGGGGATAAACTTTAACAGTACAATTTGCAGCAGCAAAGAGGCTCTGCTGAAGGCTCTCAGCACATTGCCGCATTCCTTTCTAGGAAGGTGAGTCCAGTTTGCTGACAGTCGGCACTGTATGAAAACATCCCTGCCACCACATCCTTCTCTGGAGAGGGGGCATCCTTTATGCTCTTTCACTAATTTGACAGACAAAAATAGCATTTCACTTTTAATTTGCATTGATTTGATTTCTAGTGAGGTAGATCTTTTTCATGTAATATTTGTGGAGCTTTTGGTGTTTTCTGTCTTTTGACTCTAGATGAAAGTGTATCTCATCTGAAAAAGTTAAAAATTTCTCTGCACTATGCTGCATTTTGGTATCTTTTTTCATAGCTCAATAGTTTTTATTCATATATTAATAAATATGTCAGTTATTTCTTTGATCAATTTCTCCCTTTGCTTTTATATGTGGTTAGAAAGGTTTCCATCCTCCCCCTGGGTCTTTATAGAGTATAATGGAGCTTGGCTGTACCAGGCAGTCACCGTCTGAGCTGGGGCTAAGTCAAGTAATCAGCTTTTCCTTTGAAAATGAAAATTCCAGGTTGTGGATTAATGTTCATTTTATTTTATATTCACAAGGCTAGGCATAGTTTGTGGTACATAATAGCTACACAGGAAATAGTTCTTGAATAAATTGAATGCTGTGTGTTTTGATTTGAAATTTTCCTACCACCATAGCTTTCAATAAGTATAGAAGAGAATTTCCCCCAGTTTGATAACTTGACAACTCTTGGTTATAACAGAAAGATAATACTTCTGACCATTAGCTGACTTTAGAAGGCTCTAAACTTTCTATTGCATCAGCCTATGCTTCTTAGCCCTCAAGCATCCCTGGTCATCATTATCACTGTGCATTAAGTAGAACTTTGGGGTAGAGTCTGGGTCTTAGGATAGTAATTTCCTCTTTTGTGAAATGGTATTTCTATATTTGATGTGAAAATTCCATTTTTCCCTTTGATTTTGACTTCTGCTCTTCATGCTCTAGGCAAGGGATAGAACTACTTGACTGAATTAGTTAAGCTGAGCTGACATATCCCGGCCCTTAAGATCATTACATCTGGTGGGCAAGCCTTATATTTTAAAATAGCTCAACTCTCACACCTCCTTACTTCAACTTTCCTTTCCCATGGACCTAGAGACCCCTTCACTTGTGCTCCCAAAAATCGTAAGCCACTATATTAACAGCCCACAAAAGTGAAGTTTGCAAGGTGCTGACCATACACTGCTCTTGTGTTGATGACTGTGTGCCCTCCCTCCCTCAGACCCATGCTTACTCAGGAAAGGAGAAAGTGTGATCCAAGGCAGTTACTTAGAAGAAGATACCGGCTGAGTCCGGTGGCACTCCTGGATTCACACTGGCAAGGGTATACATAGCACAGATGGCTGGAATTTTGGACTTTAGGGACAAAGCTCTTAATGGGCTGTTTTAATTTTTTTTTCTTTGAGGACAGAAATAAAATCATATTAAGCCATGTATTTCTTATATACCTTGTGTCTGGTCCCTGGAATTTAGTAAATACTCAGCAGCAAATTTGCAATATAGTAAATTCAATACTGGCTTGTGGTTTGCCTAGGAAAGTTCTGCCTGGCAAGGCTGTTGCTACACACCCGCTCATCATTTCAGGAATGAGTTGGACGCCTTAATTTTATAAACGCTAACCCACACTTAATCAAAGGGACCATTTTGCCCAATGTAATCAAGGATTAAGTTTAATTTTTAAAAGTTATTCTCCTGAAAAACAATGCTGAGGAAGGAGACTAATGGAGTCACTCTAAGGCATTAAAATGCACCAGCAGTTAATGTGCCTGGCAGGGCGTCTTCCAGTTCAATTTATCTTACATTTCTCATTCTCTGTTTCTACTGTGGTAGCCTGCACAGGAACCTCTGACAGGCAAATGGAATTTGTGTGCTATTTTCTCACTTAGGAATAGGTGTGACCCCAAAGTAGTGTTTCCTGCTTTTATTTCTCATTCAGAGGACAAGATTAACACCCATATGTAATAAAGCTATTGGGCTGTTTTAATGCTTTTCCTGTCATGCCTTCAGAACCCGCTAAAGTTGTCATCAGCTACAGTTTTCTTCCTTCAGTGTCTGTCCTTCAGGGTAATGTAAGACAGTCACTACACCAGGAGCCATCTCCTTCCTGTCCCTGCATCTGTGTTGCTGTCTATGGGACACTGACCTTCCATCTCAGGGCCAGCACTTTCCAGGTTTCTGACTCTGATGGGACAGCAGGATCACATGGTAAATGCTTCATAGCTTCTGGCAAGTTGCACAGTCTTCTCCGCTGGATCCCATCTTACAAAGCTCCCACGTCACACCATGCTGCTGCACCAGCGGCTGCCATGTAGACACAGTCTGATTTGAAGATGCAGATTCCTTGATTAACTAGGCTACTCCCAAAGACGAGCATGATGTGAGTAAGTAGCAAAATGACATAACAGAAGACCCCATTGAGAAATGTGCACTTTAGCCATATATATTTTTTATTTATATATTTCCCATTTTATTCATCTGTTCCTTCAGTGAAAATTATTATGCTTAAAGGCAGAAGCAAGTCCACTGACAGAAGCCACAAAGGCCCTAGTAAATCCAATGACTCCAGCTGAAAGATTCACAGTTTATATTTTTTCTGTGTGTATATACATGGCAAAAAAAAAATGAATGAACATTTATATCTATCCAAGAAGAGAGGAGAAAAATAATTATGTAGACAGAACTGTTCTCTTTGATGCAAAAATGCATCATTTTGCAAAGTTGGTTCATCAGTTCATGTCACACTCATATGTGCTTCATTGTAGAGAAAATGTTTTAAATATTTTACAGTAGGTACAAGAAATAAATGATTTGATATTTTTGAAATTTTTATTATTATTTTTAATAAAAGCTGTGGTTCTCGAGGTATGGAGATATGTGACTATTTTTTATGGGGTGATATCTGTTATGGAGATAGCAATACTTATAAAAAGGATTAATACTTAAATTTTCTCTGACACCATATGCCTTACCCTTTTACAGAATTATAGCCAGAGCCTTTCCCAAGGAATGAGCTGCTTGCTCTCTGTGCTTCTCTTATGCCCACAGACTACACTTGGGCTTCTCTGTGGTGTTCTTACAGTCCTTCATAAATCACCTGCTCTTGTGCCCTGTGTATAAAGACATACATTCTGTGACTGTGCACCATCACCCAGTATGGCTAGTGTAGGACCACCAGCTGACAAAAGGAATGAAACTTCAGGGCAGGGCATACCTTGCTCAGATAGTAAGTCCACACACTTATCATTTTAAAACTAGCCTGGAATATGTTATTTTTCTGTAATAACTTAAAGCACTAACACTTTTTATATAGCACTGAAGATTCTGTGGTGTGTACTAGGTCTCCATTTCCATCTTACAATTTTGGTGCTTGTTCTCCCTTTTCCTCAGGAACTCTGTGCTTTAGCCACATAGGGGATGCGCTCACTTGACCGGTGTCTATGGTGTCTCAGCCACAAACATGACATACTATGCTGTGTATAGTAATGCTGTGGTTGTTCACAGTGGACAAGCTTTCCTAGATTCACTTTTCAGCTGGCTTCCAGTTAGGGTTAGCCGATAGAATATACTAGAAGGAGAAAAAGAAGAGAGAAGCAAGGGAAGTGATTGCTTTCCCATTTCTGATTTCTGCCAACCTCACTCCAAGGAAGAGAGGACAGGAAGACTCCACTTTCTGCATCCTCACAGCCCTGCACCCTTTAAGAGGCCCAAATGGTGCCACTATATGAAGCCTCTTCCCAAGCTCAAATTTTCTGATAATCCATTTGTTTGTATTTCTTTTCAAGGAAAGCATGTGCTAGTTGAAGGTTTATTTTGTATATAGACCTGCTCAGGTACAGGTAAGTCAGAAATTCCTTTGAGTTCAAGACAAGAAACAATTGCTTTGGTCTTATATCAGAGAAGTCTTGAATGAAGGAGATGCAAATGCTAAATACATTATAGTTACAAGTAGGGTGGTGAGTAGAAAACCCTCAGTATTTATACTGTCTGAGGTGCTCCAAGCCTCAAACATCACATATCATAACTTCAAATATCTACTTTCTATAGTTTTCTCTTTGATGTTCGCTACAGTTTAGATATAAACTGTGCCCCCCCCCCCCAAGAGGCTTGTATTCCTGTAGAGCCCAGAGGTAGGGCTTTGGGGGAAGTGATTGAATCATGAAGATGCTGACCCAATCAATGACTATAATCTGTGGATAGATTCATTACTGAATGGGCTGTATAGGACAGGCCTCTTTGTGCAGCTGGCAAAAGACATGAGAACAAAGTCAATCTAACATTACAAACCACATTGGGATTGTGTGGTGCAAGGTCAGCAAGGGGCCTTCAGAGAATGAGTAAGCGAAGCGCAGGCTTAACATAGATGTACACCTTTCAAACAAATAAAACTGCCCAACCAGAGTTAGGGAAGCATAGGTAACCAAGGACAAGGGAGTAGACTGCTAAGAACAATCCAAGAAGGGCTTTAGTAGCCTGGTAGACTCAGTGAAAAGGACCAGAGGTATGAGAGAGCACCTCTGCCCTGTCTGGTCCTAGAAGACTTCCTTACAGCCTACCCAGGGTGCTAGATAAGAAGAATGTGGCATTAATTAAACCTGAGACTTAGCTTTTAAGAAGAAGACTGAATCCTGAAGAAACAGAATAAGACTATTCTAATACCCAAAAGAGATAAAAGGCTTTGGGATGGCAGGGAGATTTCATTAATAGAAGTGATAAGCCCATCAGGAATGTGGGTTTGAAGGAACAAAATTGAATTCTAATTACTGGATAAAGTAAGACTATCTCTGTACACCTAGGACTAAATGTTCTGGGCAGTCCAGTTATACACACCCATACTAGACGGTGATTATATGTATATGTATATGTATATGTATATGTGCATATATATATATAGAGAGAGAGAGAGCAATTAGATCCCATTATGCCAGAGAAGGATGCAGTATGAACTACGGGCATTGCTGACTAGAAAATTCTGAACACAGAGAACTTGGCAAGAGTATCATTTCTTCTTTGTGGCATTTAATCATCTTATAGCAGTGTTCTTTCTCTCTCTCTCTCTCTTTCTCTCTTTCTTTCTTTCTTTCTTTTTCTTCTCATTTGATCTTGTGTCTTGATGGCAATTTTCAGTAGTTCTGCTATCTGTTCATATATATATTACTTTATCATAATATTAAAACAGAGATATATTTATTAGTATTGTAAGATGTCAGATTTTCTGAAAATTATTGCTAATCTTTTGCAAGATGGAGCAGGTTATAAATACACGCCATTCTACCTTTTTATTTCTATATAAATCACCTACATTGTCTCAGCCACCACTTTCCTCATGTTTCAAAAATAAGTGACAATCATATTGGAAATTTAAAAGTTCTTAGAGTTAAGGAAAAGAAGGTAAAAAGTTAAAACTGCCATTCAAAGATGGCAATGTTATTATTGTCATATTTGTTAAATCATATCGGACAGGGATCAAGGGATGGACACAGGGGGACAGATGAGCTTTACCACCATTCCCCAGGTCCAGTAAAAAGAATTAAATCTGAAGAAGCTCATCTGTCTTCAATGTTTCAATATGTAAATTACATCCAATTTTACCAACACTGGTTTGAGGTGACAGATAAAGCTTTGAACTGAATGGTCAACACTGGAAGAGCGAGGCCAAGAACACAGGATTCAGACTTTGTCTCTTCTACCAGAACAACTCTTATAACCATTGATGATTGAGCAGAAGCCCTGGGAGGCTGTTTTAATAGAAAACAGACCAGGTTCAGCTGAAAGGTAACTGATGTTTTCTAGCTGTGGTTTCTCTTTACACGAGAGGATTCTGGGTATTGTTTAAGTCCATGAACTAAATCAGAGGAGGATCAAAAATGAACTGGCATGTCTCTTTCTGCTCTTCAATGCTTTTGAAAGGCTCAGACTTGGAGCTCTTGGCTGCTACCCAGCCTTTGGCCAGGAAAACTGGACCCCAGACTGTTTTTTAAGCATGTGGGTTAGAAGAAGGACATTTAAAAAAATTTTATTAATTTATTCATATTACATCTCAATTGTTATCCCATCCCTTGTATCCTCCCATTCCTCCCTCCCTCCCTCCCATTTTCCCCTTACTCCCCTCCCCTATGACTGTGACTGAGGGGGACCTCCTCCTCTTGTATATGCTCATAGGGTATCAAGTCTCTTCTTGGTAGCCTGCTATCCTTCCTCAGAGTGCCACCAGGCCTCCCTATCCAGGGGACATGGTCAAATATGGGGCACCAGAGTTCGTGTGAAAGTCAGACCCCACTCTCCTCCACTCAACTGCAGAGAATGTCCTGTCCATTGGCTAGATCTGGGTAGGAGTTCGTATTGTCCTTGGCTGGTGCCATAGTTTGAGCAGGACCCCTGGGCCCAAATCTGCCTATTATAATCTTCCTCTTGTAGGTTTCTAGGACCCTCTGGATCCTTCTATTTCCCCATTCTCCCATGCAGAAGAAGAGCGTTTTAGCAGTAGGCAGAAGAACTGCAAGCAGCAGTGCTGAGAAGGGCTAGCTGGCACAGAACATGTAGTGCAAATGGGTTTCTATCAATTTTATATACACACAAGAAACTTTCACGAGACAAAATTGTAAATGCTGCCACCCAAATCCAAGACAAATAAAAATTTTCCACACTTAATTGAATGTAAGACACATTGTCAGATCTGTTTACATTAGTTCCTGAATATTTCTTTCAGGCCTGGGATTAATATGGAAGTAGCTCAGGCCTCTAACCTTAGCACTTGGAGGCCAGCCTGAGATAGCCATGCTTAGGAAGAGGAAATAAGAAGGAAGAGTCGGGGAGGATTCTGAGGCAGAGATCTCTTGAGGTTGTGAAAGACACCGGATGGAGAACTATTCTTAAATATCACTGAAAAGCTCCCTGATGGGTTTCTTGGGGCCCACGGCCTTGATTCTTCTCCATGGACACTCCCGCTGGCCCAGATACCATGTAGTCTCAGCACACTCATTCTTTCCTTACTGCACTCATAACAATTTTTCAAGAAGGCAAGTTAAACATTGTGTGACATTAGACCGAGGACACTCAGTGGCTTTCTCTCCTTATCCCCACATACATTTTATTAAAAACTCCTAGCTTTGGTCCCAGATTGCTTTTCTTGAATCCCGTGTATGTCAGATGTGCATCAGAGTGTCTCTGGTTCCGACTCAGTCTTCCCAACTGAGCTCCACTTTCAGAGTTTGGAACACATCCTATCTGGTCTCACTCTCAGCTGTCTATCACACTCTGACTTTGTGGCCTCGAAATGTCCTTCCTCTTCCATTTGCTGCTGGTTGATTCCACCGACTTCTACAGTGAGCTGTCTTTGTGGTCACTTCGTTGTTCTTCGTATTTCATCAAATATGTTGACAAGATAAGTTGTGTGACTGGGATGTGCCTTTCCACCTCCTTCTAAGAGGCTGGGTGTGACTCAAACAAGAGGACAGGTCTTTTTCATGCTAAGCTTTGTCTTCAGGATTTGGATCAGCAAAGATGACTGAAAGTAAACTGGTTTGGGGTTTTGAAAGAATTTGAGTTGCTCTGCCAGTAAAAAGAATCAGAGATGCCTGTTTTGCTTTTCTGTATTTGCTGAACAATCGCTATACCAGCCTTGGTGTAAGTACCTTGGTGTGTTGACTTGGCTTTGAAAGTGACACTCTCTTGGTGGTATCATTTATCTCCATTTTGTAAAAATGGAATGATATTGTCCACAAAGTTTTGTAAATAATAGCTTGTATAGTTGGGACACATTCTTGAGAGCCATGGGGACAACAGAAACCGCATAGGAGACAGGCAAAGCGAAAGTCATCTTTGGAAGCTGTACAGCACATAGGTAGGGAAAAAAATGGAGGTATGGTGATAACAATGGCTATTTGAGAAGAATTCCTAATTTTTAGTCGAGTTCATTTGTAATAATAAAATTTCCAAGATGGTGGTGCCTAGTGTGTACTGAGCCTAGGAAGCAGAGGAGAGGAGGCTGAAAAACCAACCAAAGGGAAGGAGGTGGGGGATCAGACCATCCCCCCATCATGGCTGGAAGAACCCTGGGTTCAGGAGTCACAAGCTTTGAGCACCCTGTACTCTGCAAATACTCAAGCTGAGAGCAGGCCCCCTGGGGAACAAAGGATCAGTGGAGTGAAATCAAGTTTGGAGAGCTTAGTTGGGCATGGGCCACAACCCACATTAGATGCTATTCTGAAGAGACCTGTGGGACACCCAAGCAGCTTTGGACTGGGATCTCTCTCTGCCTGCTCGCTTGCTTACTAGCCGGGCCCAACTGGGACACAGAGCTCTAACAAGCAAAGTTGGGCATGGGCCACAATCCACATTAGCTGCCAGCCTGAGAACGCCTGTGGGTCACCTGAGCAGCTTTGGCTTGGACTTTTCTCCTCCAACCCACTGCTTACCAGCCTGGCCTATCTGGGACACATAGATCTCAAAAGCAAAGGTGAGTTGGGCGCGGGCCACAAGCCGCATTAGCTGCTATCCAGAAGAGGCCTGTGAAACACCCGAGCAGCTCAGGGCTTGGATCTCTCTCTGCCTACTACTTACTGACCTGGTCCACCTGGGTCACAGAAACTGAACCAGCAGAGGTGAGTCGGGCTCTGGCCACAACACACATTATCCACCATACCAAGGAGGCCTAAGGAGCACCTGAGTAGCTTTCAGCTTGACGTTCTCTCAGTCTGCTCCTCTCCTGCCTGACAAAACTGGGACACAGGGAACCCAGCAGAGCTGAGCTGGATGCAGATTCCAACATCCATTGTCCACCATCCTGAGAAGGCCTCTGGGGGTGTTCTAGCAAACAGCATTCAGCTTAGAGCTCTCTCTGCCAGCTCTTGACCTGCCTGGCCCAACAGGGACACGCAGACAGCAACTCCATTAGCGGCACCTCCAGGCCTGCTAACACCAGAGACAAGCAGATGGCTAGAGGCCAGTGAAAGAAGACAAGCAACAAAACTCAGAGCTATATGACACCGCCAGAAACCAGGGATCCTACACAGCAAGCCCTGGATATATGAATACCCATGAAGCAGAAGAAGATTTTAAATTTGAGATGATGAAAATGATAGAAGCCTTGAGGGAGGAAGAGAAATATCTCAAAGAAATACAGGAAAAATACATTCAAACAGATGAAGGAATTGAATAGATCCTATAAAGAATTACAGGAAAATTCATTTGTAATATTAACCCTGGCTCTAGGATCTCAGGTAGGTAGGTAGAGTTGGGGAAATTTGTTCATGTCATAGCTTGGGGGACAGTAAAGGTGTAAGGCGACATCTATGCAGAGAAAGCTCCCCAGACAAGGCAGCAGAGGCAAGAGCAAGGAGAAGGAAGCATGAGTTGGTGATTACAAGGATTCTTTTGGAAACTGTTTATGTCCAGAGCCATGCTTCTCAATATTCCTATTGCTGTGACCCTTTAATACAGTTCTTCATGTGTGGTGACCCCAAACCATGAAATGACAGTAATTTTGCTACTGCTTTTTAATGTAAATATTTCTGGAGATAAAGGTTTGTAAAGGGGGTTGTGACCCACAGGTTGAGAACTGCTGGTCTAGAGGCTGGTGGGGGAAGGAAAGAACACTAGACACAAATTACCGTCATTTCACCTACAAGGGGAGGAGGTCCCCCTCAGTCACAGTCATAGGGGAGGGGAGTAAGGGGAAAGCGGGAGGGAGGGAGGAATGGGAGGATACAAGGGATGGGATAACAATTGAGATGTAATATGAATAAATTAATAAAATATTTTTTAAAATGTCCTTCTTCTAACCCACATGCTTAAAGAACAGTCTTGTACAGTGAAAATGTGATGGGAAACAGAAATGACACAGCCTGAAATTACACCAAAAAGGGCCCTAAACAAATAATTCATCAGAGGAAAGTGTTGAGAGGCAGGCATGAAATAAAAGCAGAAGTTGCCTGGAGAATTCTTACTCTCTCTGGAAGAACATTGGGTGTTTCAAGATACAGAAGACCAGATTCAGAGGATTCTTAAATGGAAGAATGACCCCAGTGGAACTCTAGCATGAACTGATTTTATTTCCACCTTCCCATGAGATCATGAAGACCTTATAAATGGAGATGACATTCATGAATATGCTTTTAAAAACGTCAGAACATAGTACTCACCTGTGTTTCAATTCCATATAAAATAATAACATGAAACTGATTACTCTTGGTAAAAATGAGAGGATTAAATACTGCAGAAGGCATGACGTGCTGGTGTTTCACCCTGGAAGCCTAACTGTATCGGTCCTCACTGTCTACAACCCTATGTGATAACTACAAGTAGGTGACAGGCATTCTGGAGACACTGAAGCTCATTCTTAGCTCTCTACTTGCTCCCTTTTGGACTTAAGGTGTATTATAGAATTACTGTAGGCCAACAAGCCTCCATCTGCAAATGAGGGCTCAGATTTGCCAGCTGTCTCCTAACCTCCCTGTGAGAAATCGGGGTTTAATAAGATAATGAACATTATTCTCTCCTTATGCACTACTCACCCTTGGTCCCCGTGATCTTCAAAAGACTCTCAATAGGCATAAATGCAGTCAGAACAGAAACCTTGCAAGGCTCTGCCAGCAACTATTCATCACCCATTAATATTTATAACCATTCATTAATGTTTCCTATTAGCAGTTGTATAGCTAACCAAGAATATTATGCCACCAGGCAGGGGCAGTGACAGGTGGATAATGGGATGTGGTGGCTTGCCTTCAGTGCTCACTGCTTGTTTGTGCAAAGCTGATCACCTCTCTTGCTACTTCTTTCTTTGCCATCAAATCTAATCACTGAATCTGCATAAAGGCATTGGGAAAACACCCAAATATCCAGGGTACATGTGAGGAATTGTATTTTTAAGAGAGGATTGGAAGAAGAGGGATATGGTTAAAAGTGATGAAATCACTCGGGCCTTCAGAATGGCGGTGTGGAGAATGATGGTGACACAACGGCAGCTCCAGCTCCCCAGGTCCTGAGTCTAGCCAATGCTGTGAGAGGAGATCACATCCGAAGTCTATGTTTTCCTCTGCTGGACAAAACTCTAAGGTGCATGACAGTGACACAAGAACACTCCAAACAGCACACAATTCAAATCAGAAGGGGAGGGTGATCATGATTAGGCCGGCTGTGCGTGCTTTACCATCTGGTTCAGAGCAGCACTGTGACTTCAGCCAGTTTACCAAAACTGTGTGCCATAATCTCCTTGTCTGTAGACAAGGAGTGGACAATGATTCCTATCATGAGGCTTTATGAGGAATTTAAAAAAAAGCAGTATAAGCCAAGTATGAAAATATGTCCCTGATGCACAGAGAGGGATAATGACAGTAACTATGGTTACAATAAATGATGATACATTATTAATTGAAAACCCTGCCATTGAAACAATATGAACAATGGCAGGTCAGAAGATGAAGTCAGTTTCATCTCACTGAAAAGCGGGGATGTCTAAGCTGGATATGACCCATGGATGACCTTTAGAAAGGCCAAGTGCATTTGGTAGAGCCCCAGGGAATGGCAACCAGAGCTGGAGACACAGAGCAGCATGGGTAAGCTTGACTATGTGCACAAAGCATCACCCTCAGATGCTACACCAAAGAACTGTGAGTTTTCAGTGTCAGATTTTGGTGCTTTAGAAAGATGAATCTGAAGAACACGTAGAAGGAGGCAATCTTGGCAGCAAACAAAATGAAGAGAAACTCAAAGAAATAATGAGAAAGAAATTGTGGATGCCAAGGACCCCCCAAATCTGCACATGCATTAAGTGGGACCTCTTAGTAGGAGTTCTACCCAAGAGCTCACTGGAAGAGAAAATGCTGACTCCCTCCTCAATTGGGGAGCTTATAGTGTAGGACCTTAGGGGAAGACCATGGAGGTGACAGCATAAGACTTGAGGGGGCCAATTGACTTAGTGGAAGGGCTGGCAGCATGTCTGGAGCCCGTATGCATGTTTGATCATGGTGGCAACAGCACCTACACTACTTGGCATCTCATGTAGCCTTCCAAAGCCATGGTGCCTGCCTTTCCCATCACCTCAGCTTGTGTGTTTGCAGCTTGCCATTTCTTGCTTGCTATTCTAAATATTCAGCCATCAACCTTTAGGGTGAAATTAGAAGCACTTTAATTTTCTCATAACACCTAAATTAAGGTAAGAGTTCTAAATACTTTATTAATAATGTACACTTTAATTAATAGAAATTACTTTTCCTGCATGTATTATTAAAGGAGGTGTTCCAACATGCCGTTTTATGTTTTCCAATTTACTTGCTTAGAAAGCTGGCTGGTGTTTCAGCATCTTACCTCAGACTTTTCTCCTCAACTCTGCCAACTCTTCATTTTGGGGAGGTCTGTGGAACACTTGGAATTTGAGGAAACGCTTCACTCGATTCCTGATCTGCTCCCTGTGAAATGATCTCTTTTTGAACCCAATTCTTTCATATATATGACCAACATGAAATATCTGAGGCCAAATTTTTGCCTTCCAAGTGTCCATTCTTTATGTTTTTAGCCAATAATTCTACATTTCTGAATTAGAGGAAAGAAACTGCAATTCTTTGTCTCAAATTTGAGCTTCAAAAGATTGGTACAGTGCCTGCTACCTTTTCCCCTGTGGAAAGCAATAGAGTTCAACACTCCTCAGGCAGGTAATTTTGATCTGAGAAAGGAGGTGACAGTTACCTGCAGGTAGACATTAGAGTGACTTAAAATCAAGGGCTTTCTGGCTAGAACATCAAGTTCAAAATCTTACCTTGAACTTCCTAAGAGCAGATGAAGGCACAGAGATTACTGTTTTGTCTCTAGTTTTCCCAGCAATGAATGGGGTAAACAGACCAGTTATGGACTTTGGGGGCACTTTATGGTCAAAATATGTGACGAATTTGGGTCAAAGCCAGAAGCAAGATATGGCAAGACTATATCAATGCCACTTGTCATTCTGCCACTTTTAGCCCAAAAGACCAAGCCATGAGGTTCACAACAAAGACATGGAGTACCTAAAAGACTTTTCCCCAAATAATTTCATATGTAGTACACACCAAATGCATGCACAGAGAGCCTAGCAAAATGGGACCCTGTTTTCTAGGGAGAGGTAAGAAAGAACTAAGCAAAGTGGAACCTCTATGGCTTTCTGTCTTAGAAGGTTCAGAGATAAAACACTACACTGAACCAACTTGTGTTTTATTACAGCCAATCTAGCTTTCAAGAGTAATTAACCCCAAACTATGGAGCATCTGCAGTGTCAAGGTCTCCGCAGCCCTCTACATGACACCCTAAGATGATTCCTCTTTCCCCTCTTCCCCATCCAGCCATGTGGCAGAAGGAAAAGTGACACTTGGCTCTAACTGTCCTTACATTTCTTGGTGATGAGGGGGATGTCACAAATCAGAGTGACTGTATGTCCTTACTTCTTCCTCAGACAATTCATAGAGGCTTCTCTGTATCCCCTCACCTCTCCCTCTCAGAAAAATGCTCTGAATTCTGGGGGGCAATGTTGTCAGGCATTTGCTAGTAGCACAGTCTGAAGACAGATTTCTCTCTGGGGACTGGAGGCCATCAGTGTAATTTGTTTCTGTCTTGATGCTCAGTAATGGATGTGCCCTTGTGGCTCACCAGGCTCTCTTAACACTTGTGGCCCTGGATATGAAGAGTTAAACAGTCCACTCCTCTGTAGAGATGTAGCTACCTTGACATTCAGAGGCACAGTTCCCAACCTAATCCTTTCTAAATCAGATTAGTCCATCCCTTTGCTGACAGTTCACTGACTAGTGCATTCCTCAAAGAGAATCTCATCTGAGATGCAGAGCACTTGCTGCAGTTTTATAGTATCAGAGTAGTAATTCATGCCCTGCGCAATAAAAAAACTCATTAAATGTAGAACCTCGCTCTTGCTTTGTACTTAGACCTCCCAGCAGTTTAACTTATGCATAATGAGTCCAAATACGTTAAGGGATAATATAAAAATTATCTACTATTCTTTCATTTCTAAAATTGTGCGTTTGTTTCCCCTTCACTACATGGGCAACATAACTAGGAAACAATATATTACCCTAATTACATGTTATTTATTAGAAAGGAAGCAAATAAGTCATTTGGAGACAAATCCCCATAGTTATTCATGGAGCTGCTTTTGATGACAAAGATAGAGTAAAGCCAGCAGTCTTTCATTATATTTATGACTCACTCTTTGTTCTAATGAACAATAACAGGCCTTACCAAAATAATGGTCTACCTTTAAGTGATAGGGGATGCTGTATACGCCATATTTATGAAGGGCAAGTCAGGGCTTTGCTTGTCCTTTGTGTCTTTGCTTTCCATTGAAGGAAGAGGAGAGAGACAAACAAAAGTAGCTGGGTGATTTTAATAAGCACAATGGGAGAGAGTTAGCATATTTAAAAGAGTCCTGCAGCCTTCAGCCGCAATTCACTCAGGAAAGAAAACGAACACTTCTTTTCCCAGGAGTCCTGTGATGAATCTCCATTCCTTTCTCTTATTGCTGATATATGTCCACAAATATAAATACATGACAACTGGAAGTGGCCAGTAAAAAGTTTCTAAGCTCTTCAAGATTATGTGTTATTCACAGCACAAACTGGTGCAAAAATAATACAAACAAACAAATAAACAAAAAAACTAAGACAGGTTTTTGCTGTGTGGTGGAGAAAAAAAAAAAACCCTGATTTTTAAAATCTCAACCTTAGGGAACACAGGGTCTGTCAATGTGAGGAGAGGGAGGATGAGCGGAGAGGCTATCTGCAGAGAAAACTTGTAAAAATGGTAGAAATCCAACTTTCTCCACGTCTTTTCTTCATATCCCAGCTCCGCTGCGTCACTGAGAGAAGAGCTTGTCCCGCATAGGAGCATGGGGAAGTATTTCACTTGTAGTCTCAAGAAAGCTGTGCAAAGCTGTGGTGGTTGCAGGCAGGAAAATTGTATTTATTCTTCTTTTAAGATAGTGGAGCCAATGCACCCACACTTAGAAATGCTGCTTCACGGGTAAGATGAGGACAGTATTGGATTAAAGCATAAATAAGAAAAAAGTGTAGAGACATCTAGGAGGGAAAGAAGCTCTTCATCCTCCCCCTCCTGTACCTCCAAAAATAAAAAAAGAAGAAATAAATGAGCTGAGACCTTCTCTTTTTTAATCAGCAATTTCCTTTCAGATGGTTTTGGTTCCAGGATTTGATGAGCTCCATTTCAGAGGTATTTGTGCTCCTGCAGGAATGGTGAAGCAGGATTGTCCATCCAAGGCCATAGCTGGTGTGCTAACTTTAGTTCTCCCCCACAAATAGGACATCAGATGGGCAAACCAGCAACCAAGCGTATTTCTCATTATGCCAGGTTGTGAACGGGATATCCTGGAGGGAGGTGTGTGCAAGGATCGAATGGAGTCTGGAGAGGACAAGTCTGGAGAGGAATAGTTTTAGGATAAAACTCTACTGAAAAATTCACTTGTCCATCCCTACAAGTTTTTCACCAGGATCACGTAAAAAACAAAACAAAACAAAAAGCACAAAAACTTGTTTGTTCATATGTATTTTGCAAAACCTTTCTATAAACTGAATCAAGGAGGAAGCACTTTGAAAGCCCTTCTAAAAGGGTCCATCCCGCTAAATCTTTTCCATGTTCTTCCTTTCTCGTCCCCAGGTGACATTTTAGAGTTTTCTGGAATGAGCTACACATAATGAAGGAGGCTAACCTCAGAGGCTTGGAATTCCTACTTACCCCTTTGTACTAAAAGGAATTATTCGCAGTGCTCTCACCTTAAGTTTCAAAGATTTTCTGCTATGAATAACAAACACAATTACTGTAACTATAACCAGATGTCAACTTCCTACTTAAGTCTCCTAGAATTATGTCTCTGTAATGGTTATTGGGTATTACCCTATATTCCTCAAGTTTGGCTGAGAACTGCTTTATGAAGGAGAGTTCCCAACAATGCAAATTTCAAAGAGATCAGGAACCTTCTATCTTTCAGAGTAACCAGGCCAGAACCAGAAGACTGGCCCACATAGCGTAGAGATGCAAAAAGACCTTGATCCTGGATACTTTCTCTTTGCTTTCCTACCATTTTGACTTTTGAGCACTGGAGATCATCAATCTGTGGTGGAGAATCCAGATAGCGCTCTTGCTTTATGTTCTGCTTTTCTTGGGAGGCTCCAAGGAGTGTTGATCTCGGCAGCTAATGCAAAGGAGGGACATAGCATTGCAAGAGCCCTGAACTCGGGGATTGCTCGAGAGCCTTGTTTGCCTCCAGCCTGGCTGGAGGAGTCTATCCATTGGATAGTCTGCTCCTAGGACCTAGGTTGTAGGCAAAGCCTTTTCTTTGGAGCTAAAGTTAGATTGCCTGATCATTTTGAGTTTCATTTCTTATTGTACCATCAAGTCTAATTGAGATTTTCAATGTCAGAGGATTATCACATAAGAAAAGACTTTAATTTTTGGTTTGTGGGAAAATAAGTCAGATTTTAATTGGGATAAGTTTATCAGTCAGATTTAGGATGAGGGTCTATAATCAAATGCCTAATAGGGTCAGATAGAGAGAAAGAAGAATATAATAAAGCATTTACGTATTCATTAGATTTATTTTTAGAAATCACAACGACTGAAGGAAAGGGAGTGAGGACTAATGGGGATCACTACTCTAAGAAGACCAGGTGCAGGAGGGACTGTGGCTAATGAGGACCACATGGTCCATCCAATGGGGCATCTAGCTTCAGCCCTGACCATCTGTTAGCCTGTGCAAACAGAGTCCCTGTGCTGGAACTTCTTGTCTAGTATTTTATCAAGAAATAAAAATTCACATCTCCGTATGAAATCACCTACATGTTCCTGGGACTGGAGTTGTGTTTTAGACTCATCAGGGTCTCATCAGGGCAACCATGTATTTCCCATCCCCGACTGTCACTAACCCATAAGTTTCCTTTGAAGCATGAGCCAGAGGCCTCGTATTTATTTCTCTTTCATATCACAACTGTCTTCAGTCACGAAAGAAAGAAAGAAAGAAAGAAAGAAAGAAAGAGGGAAAGAAAGAAAGGGAAAAGAAAAATAGAAACTAACTCATAATAGTTTCTCCATCCTTACTGTGTAACATTTTAGAACAGAGGTTCCCCACATGTGGGTTGCAACCTTTTTGGTGATTGCATATCAGATATCCTGCGTATCAAGAGTTTACATTATGATTGATAATAGTAGAACAATTATAGTTATGAAGTAGTGATGACGTAATCTCATGACTGGTGGTCACCACATGAGGAACTGTATTAATGGGTCACAGCATTAGGAAGGTTGAAAACCACTGTTCTAGAACATTAAAAAGTTATGCTAGGCATGGTGGCACACACCTTTAATCCCATCACTCAGAAGACAAAGGCAGGCAAATTTAATGAGTTGGAGGCAACTCTGGTTTACATAGTGAGTTCTAGGATAGCCAGGGCAACATGGAAAGGCCATATCTCAAAAAAAAAAAAAAACAACAATATCAAAAATATGCACATAGTCCTCCAGATAGGACAGGACATCATTTACTTTACCTACTCAAACTCTAAGTTTATTTTACTTGCATGGCCATTCCCTACACCTTGCTAATGCCACAACTTGCAGTTTTAGAGATTCTATTGTCTGTCTATATTCCAAATTTCTAGTACATTCTCTTTAATAATCAGAAACAACATCAAATTTATCAGAATAATTAATGCACTGGTTGTCTTTACTAAATGACCTAGCTAGTTTTGTGATAACTTGACACAAGCTAAGGTCATCTGAAAAGAGGGCACCTCAATTAAGAAAATTGCCTTCATAAGATGAGCTATAGGCTGGTAAGCCTGTAGGGCATTTTCTTAATTAGCAATTGATGGGAGAGGGCCAGGACTGGAAGTGATACCCTAGACAGATTGTCCTGGGTTCTATAAGAAAGTAGGTTGAGTAAGCCATGAATAGCAATCCTATGAGCAGCAGTCTGTCAAGGCCTCTGTATCAGCTCCTGCCTCTGGATTCCATGCCCTGACTGCCTTTGACGACAAACTGTGTTATAGTAATGTAAGCAAAACAAACTCTTTCATTCCCAAGTTACTCTTTGGTCATGGTGTTTCACCACAGCAATAGAAAACCTAAGACACTAAGATTGGATACAATCGGAATCATTTTATTGCATTATGCCCTCATCTCCCTGACCCACTCAGCCATTCTACACTGTTTAAAAGACATCCTGGCAAATCCAGTTTAGTACTTCCTTATACTGGCTAGTTTTATGTCAACTTGACACAAGATAGAATCATATGGGAAGAGGAAACCTCAGCTAGGAATATTCCCTTAGCATACCTTACCATTGGCCCATGAGCAAGCCTGTGGAGCACTTTCTGTTTGGTAATTGATGGGAGAGACCAAGCTCAGTGTAGGCAGTGCCACACCTAGGCAAATGGTCCTGAGATATTTAACAAATCATATTGATCAGGCTATGAGGAGCAAGCCAGTAAACAGCATCCCTCAATGTCTTCTACTTCAGTTCCTGTTCCATGTTCCTGCCATGAGTTCCTTCCCTGACTTCCATTCATTATGGACTACAATCATAAATGAAATAAACCCTTTCCTTCCCAAGTTATTTTTGGTCATGATGTTTTATCATAGCAATAGAAACCTCAACCAAATCAGAAATTGGTACCAGGTTTATAGAATATTGTTGTGACAGAACTGGCCATGTTTTTGATAGGGCTATGGAATGCTGGGTTAGAATTAGTGAGGTACTGAAGGAACTTAGAAGATAAAACTGAGAGCAGTGCAGAGGATGGCAACCTGGCTTGTGACATTTAAGAGGGAAGCGTAGACTCTACCAGGGCCATTTGAGTGATGTTTTGTATTCAGAATCTGGCTTTGCTTAGCTGGGGCTGAAAAATAGGCTGTGATTAAGAAGAGACCAGTATCATTGAAGTGGAAACTTTACCTTATGAGATAATTGACGCTGGTTAGCTGAAGCTGAGAAATTAGTGGTGATTAAGAAGAGACAAGCATAATGGAGGCAAGTTCTTCTGGAAATGTTTCTGCAGAGTCAGTACACAGGAGCTGTGGTCCAGTGGGCCCAAGCCTGAACTTGGTAATGTGTCAGGGTCCCCCTGGTGTGGCACTGGCTTTGGAGGCATGAAGGGATCATGGAGAACAGCTGAGACTTGGCACAGCAAAAGACCAGGAGAGACCACTGGTGACCTTACAGCCTCAACTGTAGCAATAGTCTCAGGACTGAAGGGACCATGGAGAGAATATGACACTTGGCATCATATAGTAGGGTCAGAGTCCTTGAAGAGAAGCCAGGAAAGGCTATTGGTGAAGATGCCCAAGCATTCTGGAGATTTTAGTGCCACAGGATGACTTTCCAGGATAGCAACTGATGCAGAGCAGAGTTGGGCTAGCCTGAGTTCACAAGGCAAGTTGTATGTTCTGTCAATGGCAGAGCTGGAGAGATGAAACCCAGAAGACCACGAGTGAGTTCAAGGTGTCCAGCATTGAGCTTTTAACATTGTTGGACTTTGTTTTTATTTGAGTTCATTGTAACTGTGTCCTGGCTCTTCCTTTTTGAAATAAGAAATTATGTAACTTATTGTATATTTTATAGGAGATCACAGTTAAGAAACTTTAATATTTTCAATAGAGTAATATTTCATAGAGATTTGAGGTACTTCAGCAAAACTCTGAGCTTTAAAAGAGACTTGGGATGATTTAACGAGGTCAAACTTTTAAAGTGTTAGAATTTTGAAAGACTGTGGGGACTTTTAAAAGTTGGAATGTTTTATAGTGTGATATTAATATTATTGTGCCATCTGGGGGACAAATGAGAAAGGAAAGATTGTAGTTGAATAGTGATGTCTTTGTATTCAAGTTGACAAGGGTTCAATTTCTCTAGCAAGTTTTTTTTTTAACTTGACACCAACCGGAGTCATCTAAGAGATGAGCACCTCAACTAAGAAAATGCTTCAGTGAGACTGGCCTGTAGGCAAACTTGTGCGGCATTTTCTTGATTGGGATTGATATGGGAGGACCTGGCTCACAGAGGGTGGTACTATCACTTAGTAGTGATTCTGCGGTGTATAAGAAAACAAACTGAACAAGGCAGGAGGAGCAAACCAGTAAACAGCATTCCCCTCATGCAGTAAACATCTTGACTTCAGGTTGGGTCAAGCACTGGTTGGACATCCCCTCAATCTCAACTCTATCTTTATTCTTGCATATCTTGTAGGCAGGGTAAATATTGGGTCAAAAGTTTTGTGGGAGGGTTGGTATTCCCTTGCCTCCACTAGGAGTCTTGTCTAGTTAGAGGTAGCCTCTTCAGTCTTCATGACCCTTGCTGCTAGAAATCTCAGCTAGAGTCACCCCTATATCCTCCCAGAAGCCTACCCTGATTTAGGCAGCCAACTTGTCACAGAGATGCCTCCACCCATAATGTCTCTTCTCTCTGCACCCCTGGCTCGCTGTAGGTCTGATTTCTACCCTCATTTTTCCCAATGCTTCCTCTCCTACCTCGTTCCTTCTTTTCAACCACTTCCCCTGCCTATTCTATTTCCCCTTCTGAGTGAGATTTAAGCATCCTCCCTTAGGTCCTCCTTGTTACTTATCTTCTTTGGGTCTGTACATTGCACTATGCTTATCCTGTACTATATGGCTAAAATCCTCTTATAATTGAGTACATGCCATATGTGCCTTTCTGAATCTGGGTTACTTCAGTCAGGATGATTGTTTCTAGTTCCACCCATTTGCCTGCAAATTTCATGATTTCCTTGATTTTAATAGCTGAATAGTATTCTGTTGTGTAAATGTACCACAGTTTCTTTATCTATTCTTCAGTTGAAGGGCATTTAGGTTGTTTCCAGTTTCTGGCTACTAGGATTAAAGCTTCTGTGAACATAGTTGAGCAAGTGTCCTTGTTGTATAATAGAGCGTCTTTTGAGAATATTCCCAGGAGTGGTATAGCCAACCCCTGACTCTATTAAGGATACTCTGCTATGCTTACAGATGGAAGCCTAACATAGCTGTCCTCTGAGCGACTCCTCCTAGCATCAGACTGGAACACATATACTGAGACTCACAACCAAACATTGGGCAAAGCATAGGTAGTCTTGTGAAAAAAGTCGAGGGAAGGCTAGAAGGACCTGGAGGGGACAGGTATTCCACAAGAAGAGCAACAGAGCCAACTAATCAAGGCTTAGTGGGACATGTGGAGACTAAAGCACTGACCAAGGACCAGGCATAGACTGGACCCAGGCCACCTACACAGAGGTAGCTGAAGGGCAGCTCAGGCTTCATGTGGGTCCCCTAGTAAGGGGAATGGAACTATCTCTGACATGGATTCTGTTGCCTGATTTTTGATGACTTACCCTTGGCAAGGCTGCCTAGTCAGGCCACAGGGGAAGAGGACCCATTAAGTCCTGATGTGACTTGATGGGCTGGAGTGGGTTGTTGTTGGTGAGGGCTCCCCTTTTCTAAAGAGAAGGGGAGAGGGGACAGGGGAAAGAGGGATGGAGGTGGGCCCTGGAGGAAAAGGGGGAGGGGCCTGTTATCAGGATGTAGAGTGAATAAATAAATTAATTAATTAAAAACAAACAAACAAACAAACAAAAAACCCTGACAACAACAAACAGCTCCTCTGCCTCGATGCCTGACTCCAGGTCTCTTCCCTCACTTCCTCTGATGATAGACTGTGCATGGAAGTACAAGTGAAATAAACCTTTTTCTCCCCAAGTTGCTTTTGTTTACGATGTTTTTATCACAGCAGTAGAAACCTCACAAACTCCTCTGTGTCTAAAACCAGCATCTGGCATCTGATTTAACAGAAGAAAAATACACAATTGACTGTAATTGCCTTACCTGAAACCTGTGACTTTAGACCTTTAGTGCATTTTTGTTTGTTTGTTTGGTTGGTGTTTAGTTTTTAGAGACTGGTTTTCTCTGTGTCGCCTTGGCTGTCCTGGACTCACCTTGTAGGCCAGGCTGGCCTCAAACTCATAGAGATCCACCTGTCTCTGCCTCTTGAGTGCTAGCATTAGAGGCTTGCACCACTGCACCCAGCTCTTTAGTGAATTCTTAATGTTGACATTCCAATAAATATGTCTTTCCAGTCTTTACTCCTCGAACCACCAACACACATCTCCTTCATTGTTAGGTGATTTCTTGGACAAATACAATCATCAGGAAAAAGCTTGCACTTCCTGGACCAACAATCTGTCCACTTCCATGCATCTGTACCTCTGCAATGTTCTTTCCCTGTAGATATATTGCTACTGTTCCAGTCCACAGCTCTGAATTCTGCCTGCTCTCCTCTACTTGAGGACAGCTTCCTATAGTTTCTCACTTCCATTCTGCAATCTTGTTTTTACTGGATCCCTCCTGCTAACATGTAAATATGGTATGAATAATTCACACAAGTATCCACTCTCTGAATTTGCTCCAACGTAGTCCTTCAGTGACTGGCCTGTTTCTCCACTTTTTACACAAGGAAATTTCATTAAAAGCTTTCTATATTGGCTCTTTCCATTTTCTCAATTCTTGTTCTATTTTGAACTCAACTGAATTGGATTTTCTTCAACATATGTTTATGAGACCCATTTGGTTCTCTGTGTTTCAAAGCTACATCTTAGGACTTGGAAGGGAAGAGATATTATAACTATGCTGCACTTAATACTATATTCCTAGTATTATTTCAACTTACCTTTAACCCCATGAAATAAATAGGGAGGCATTAATATTTCCTTCATACAAATGAGAATGAGACTTAGGAAGATTAAATAACGCAGTCAAACTCATTTTGGTAGAGGTGGCTGTACCAATGGAAAACAGTTACTAGAAAGGTGAAATGAAGAAAACATAGACTGAAGATTATAACTTAGTATTTTAAGTAGAAAAAGCCTGAAAATGTGATGGTTTCCATAAGTGACTGGAGGGCCTAGCTTGTTGTTTTACAGGCCCAGAAGTGTCTAGCACTGGATTTCGGACCTTAGCATCCTGGTCTTTGGTTAGTGTTTTGCCTCACAGACCTTGTTAAGATTTAAAAAATCATCCTGAAGTGAGTCTAAGAAGCACACATATCAAATTCTTGCCCACACTGGAGAAAATCAGTGTTAATACAGAGATCCTACCACACTGGTGCAGCCCGGGGTCTTAGGAAGCAGTCTCCGGATTCATATGTTAAACAGCTTCACCCATGTCATTATTTCATAACCTTAATCCTGACAATCCCTGTATTTGCAAGAGTGGATACACATAATCAAAACACTCTGTAATGTATACTTTCATCTTTGAAAGGAAGATGTCATCTGCTTTGACTCTCATTAATGGAGAGAGACAGAGAGAGAGAGAGATGAGAGACAGAGAGAGAGAGAGAAAGAGAGAGAGAGAGAGAGAGAGAGAGAGAGAGAGAGAGAGAGAAGGAATCCAGCTTTCTCTCTCTGATAAACTCTCAGAGCCCCACTCACATCTGTTTTCTTTAGCAGTGAAGCATCTTCTCTGGGTTAGGTATGGTAGTGGGACTAACTGAACAGCCAGCACTCAGTCAATCATTCTGGAAACACGCGCTGGATATGCCAGGGATGGGAGAAGTTCATTTGCTGCTGCCTCTCAGAAAAGGGGCACATCTGGGTCAGGATGAGAACAACTGGGGAGCAATTGGCGGGCTTGCTTTGTGATGAATGGGATGGAGCAGAGGCCAAACAGGAACATATCTTTGCAAGTGATTTATATGTGTGGACACACAAATGCTTCTGGTCTGAACATATTCCAGGGCCTGTGTCCCTTGAACTGTCTAGAAGCTTTGAGGGGGTCACAGAGTCATTCTAGATGCCACATGCCTGGACGTCTGACTTGCTTATTACTGACACTGTCTCTCTCTGCCCAAACTTGATAAATAATGAAGACATCCTCTTATCTATAGGCTCACAACATGAATTGCTCTCACAATTTGAGTAAAACTTTGATGTAGGAAAAATATAAGGTCATGAAAATTTTATATATGTCAAAAAGCTATAGCTTTCATAATATAAGAAAAAATATACACCAACAAGGAGAAAAACGTTCAAATCAATGCCATTCTCATTTTTTTTTTTTTTTTTTTTTTTTTTTTTTTTTGCCAGCTGGGGAAAATAAAATGTAAGGGATAATTTCTCCTATCATTTCCTGTGCATCCATAACATTGCTTCAGCTGAGTGAAAATCTCAAGGGTTTTATCTCATAGGCCTTTAAACTCCTATCAAGCCTATTTTGGAATTGTATCTAGCATAGAAAGTACTTGATGATTAATTAATTGGTAGAGCTAATTGATTGCTTGAGTGGTTACTTTATTTTCATTGCTCTTGTGTATGGTTACAGTATTTTAAAAACTTAACAATTCTAGACAAGATTCAGCTCTAAAGAATTCCATTCTCTTAAATGTCCCTAGATGTTCCAAGCTGGGGCTGTTTCTCCCCTGCCTACACGTGCTTCCCCAGGCAAAGAGAAACTCAATCAAGCTCCGCACTGAGCTCAACAGTTTGCTTGAGCTTCTAAGTAGACTCCTGTGTCTCTTCATAGGTCTTGTATGACTTTTCCCAAGACTATGTGAACAAATGATTATGCAAATATGGTCCCTGACAAAGGTGTAGCTGCTGGGACTACAGTCTACCAAGTCCCTGCCACCAGGTTCTGCTTTACACTGCAGGCCTGCATCTATCAGAATAACATATCATTTCTTTTTCATTTGCTTTTATTTTTCTGAGACTATAATTATACCATACTTGACTTCCCTTTCATCTCTCCATGTTTGCTTCCAAATCCATGGTCTCCTTTCTCATCAACTGCTGTTACATGCATATATGAGAGGCTGACCACCTGGAATTGAGCTGCCAATTGGCATGTTCTTACTGGGGTAAACTGACTCTTCCACTCTTAGTTTCTTGCTTTTCTGTGTTTTTTTAAAATGTGTGTAGGATTGTGGATTCATGTTTTCTCCCTGTCTATTTTGGGCTGTCTACTGTTGTTGTCCTTGTTCAACTCATGTTTAGGCATTCATGTTGGTGAGACTTTACTGGGGTAGCTTCTGAGATTACTAGGAGACAATCTCTCAATAGATTTCCTGGTCTTCTGGATCTTATAATATTTTTGCTTCCTCTTTCATAATGTTTTCTAAGCTTTTAGTACCAAGGCTGAAGCACCAATATACTTCTATGTTAGCCTTTTAAAATATACAGATTATAATGCCCATAATTCTTAATTTTGCACAAAATTGTCTCTAGGCTGAGTGAACTTCTTGGAGTTGTACAAAATGAAACCATTTGATGACTGCTTTAGCCCAACAGTTTGTCAAGGGGTTCCGAACCAGACAAAGCCCTGTGTCAGGATGTAGCTTCCATGTAAAATCTTTGCCACGTCATGCAGTTGATCCATCATGAACTATGTTTTTATATCTAACTGAAGTGATGCACAGAGTCTAAAAGACATCCTAGAGCACAGCACAGAGCCGAAGGGTGATACAGCAAAGCTTTCTCTTCTATAGAAGACTGGCTTCTTTTTGAAGAATAGTTCTTGTCTCGTTTCTCATTTTGACACAATCTGTATATGTGCCCATGTGACAAAAAGTCTCTTGGGTAAGAAGATGCTGGTTATTGTCTGAGGGTTACCCCTCCTGCAAACCCATCAAATTATAAGTGTGTCATCATCTTCTATAGAGTAGACCAGCATCAAGCCTGCCTCAGAGGTGTCTCTGAAACACACAAGGAATGGGAATTTGGAGGATGAACAGTATATCTTATAGTTGTTTACTTCTTCTGAAGAAGACATGGTGAAAATATGGACTTCTACTGACTTGTAAATATAGTGTAATAATTTGGCTACATGGTCAGTAATTTAGAAGGACTAAGATCCTAAGAACACTTGAGGAAGAGGTTTGGAAGGAACTCTCAGAATAAACACAATGTTTGAGGATTTATGTGTCCTATGAATGTATTCACAAAGGACAGTCACTACAGAGGAGGCTCTCACTAACCAGCTGGTCAAGGTAACCTGCTCTGGGGTTATTGGCCAGCCTTCTAGCTTCACCGCCTTTCACCTATTCTTGCTCAGTGGGCTCTAGAATGAATAAATCGTGAAGCTTCTTCATAAACTCAAAATTATATTTTCTTTCAGCACATCAGAGTTTTCTAATTGGTAGCTAATTAGTCATAGGACTAGTGGCGTCTTTGCCTGAGAAGAATAAGCTTGCCGCCTGATATCAAGGTGGCATAGAATTTCCTACATCATGAACAGTTCTTAGATTTTTCTGGAATGTACTTTGGGTTGCTTTCCCTGCTTGTAGTGTTCTGCTGCCACCACTACATGGATTTTATTTACTGTCATAGTATTCTACACTGTATTCTGTCTGACTGGGGACTCATTTTCAGTGAGATACTGTGGCAATCAGCTATTCTGTGGATGCTAGGCTGGTTTTACCCCATATCCTGTCGTCCAAAATAGTTGGGACTAAGAAATATCAGAATGTATATTGAAGACTCTGGAATAGCATTGGCTGAGAAAAGGTGGGCAGGGGGTTGTTTCATGGCTAAAGTACTACAGGCTGGTATCTTCTGAAGTACGCTGTATTCTGCCTTGTTTTCTCTCCTAACTGAAATACACAGACCAATGATCAAGAGATGAAAGGAATTGCTTTCTGTAATTCATTAGTGATACTGGGTTTCTCTTTACTGAAAATCTTGGGTTTCTACCTTAGAAGTTGTTTTCTACGGAAGGATGAATCCTTTTACCAGATGATACCAGGGTATCACTGACCTGGAACCAAGAAATGGCAACTGGCCATGCAGTGTTTCTCATACCATTGAACCAACAGAGATGGGTCACTAGAAGGGCTGGGGAGAATTATTTTCTGATTACTTATTTGTATCTATGGAAGACTGAGTCTGCTTGACTTCAGGCTGTTCAGTGGAATTGATCCCAAGTGCAGCAAAATATATCTATGGAAAACAACAGAATTCAGTGCCAGCAAGACTATAATCAGCTTACCCCTTTCTAATGAAGGTTTGAGTCATCTTCTAGGTAAAGAAAAAACAAATGATATCTAGACACTAAAGCCCATAGGTTATGTTAATGTCAGTCTACATGTTAAGTATGAGGAACATTTAATTTGCTCATAACCTTAAAAATCAGTATGAGATCAGTATTTCCTCTTTGCCTTTGCCCTTTTGAAAGATTTCTTGAGCAACCTTAGGGGTGAACACAAGATCACTGACCCAGATTGAGGAGATGTTAGACATTATCCTAGATGACTGATCTCAGGGAGGGTAGAAGGAACTCTGTTTTAATCATGTAGAATCTTCTGGGTTTCTGACTCAGAAAGGACACAGGTCCAAACCTTGTGGACATTAAAATCATTGCCTCGCTCACTGGCAATTGCAGGCAGAATGAACTCAGTTCATTGGACTTCTTCCTCTTATAGACTTTCTTGTGGGTAAGACAGAAGGAAGAACATACATCCAATTGACACGAAGGATTGGGCACCGGGGAGGGAAGAGAGATGAACAGATCTGTGCAGATCTTACCACAACAGGAAATGTCACTTATCTCTCTCCCCTAGTCTTCTGAGAAATGGTGGTTTACAATTCTCTACATTACAGAGCAGAAATCAGAGTTTTAAAAAGTTTAGTTTTTTTGCCTGAACTGCCACTGCTTGAAGTGGGCAAGAAGTTCCAAATGTAAATCTGTCCCAGTATATAGAAATGTCCAGATGCCCGTAGAATAGTCTCAAAATAGAGAATGAATTATTACCTTGAAAAAATAGTAAGTAATTCAATTTTTAGTTTAATTACTTATTAGTAGAGCAATTAAAGAGTTTTTTTTTTGTCTTGAATGTAATGTAAATCACTCACTAAATCAGAGTTTGAGAGGGTTGAGCCTGGCATTCTTCTTAATTGAGAATTTTTTTTCTGCTCTGGAGATGCTAAACGTCTACTTTGACATTTAAGGCAGCCTTGGCCGTCTTCAGCTTTTCTTTTTCTTAGAAGAAGGATGGAAACATAGATTGCTTAAGAGGTTATTTGTGAGGCATATGAACTGTGCAAGTGGGGCCTGGAACTAGTGTGAGGCTGAGATGTGTCTAAACCCCGAAAATCTCAATCTTGAGACTGGCAGGAGAAAGAATTGCTCCCTCTCTGTTCTGTGCCTGCATGGCCCAGCAAGTAGTCTTGCAACCCCCATCCTCAAAATTTTTGAGGTAGGCACATAACCTAGCATTTGGACTTCCTATCCATGCAAATGAAGTATTCCTAGCACCTCAGGCCCAGCCAATGATGTACACTCATGGAAAAACCCCTACCCACTTCCACAAAGTTTATGTACTCATGTGTCCACACTCACACACAAACACACATATAATTAACAATTATATATATATATATAAGAAAATTGTCCATATACATAGTAGCATGCTCACTTACGTGGGCTGGTCTGTGGCATCTGAGTTTTTAAAAAAGGACAAAGAAAAAAGAATGTCAAGTTTCCTAATCAGTGGTAAACAAAACAGACATTTGAATGTATCTTAGAGACATCTAGGGCAGCCTTATTCTGAGTTTCTAAATGAAATACATATGATGTCACCGAGATAGTTTCCCAAAAGATGATTGTTTTCTTTTTCTCATGTTAATTTTTGGAATATAGTATATTATGGGTGTATGGGTTTTTATTAGTCTTTCAAATAGCTAAGTAGAAGAAAAAGGTTAAGCCGAACACTTGCAAAAAACCCTTAATACCTTCTGCAGAAGCATAGCTTTTAGACAATTCCATTAGAAAAATCATGGTGTGACAGCACAGGACAAGCTGCATGCAGCTCGGCTACTCTCTGGCTGTGTGACCTGGGGCAACTTAACCTTTTGAGACTTGAGTGTTCCCATCTGTGAAGCCTTGCTAACAGAGCCTCCTCAGAGCAACCTTTGTGAGACTTCATCAAAAAATACAAGCCACAGCGCAGTGCCAGGTGAATAGTAGGTACTTCATAAATGCCAGGTTTCTCCCATCATTGTGTCCTGTGCACAGGAACTTACACATGCATCCCACAGGCTCCAGCAGAAGATCTGACGGCTTTTCAAGATGTCTGCTGCCTTTGGAGCTTCTAATATTTTCATTTCTAAAATAAGTCCAAAAGATAAGAAACAATTCTGCCATCTTAATAAAGTTACTCTGTATATGAGGTTGACCACTTCCCTCTAAAAGAGACTATCAGCCAAGGAATGAAAGGATCTGATATCCCCACCACACAATGGATGCTTCATAGCAGGACAGAGTCTCTAACAAACGGACAGTGTTTATATACTGTGAAATCCTTGGGGAGTCCTCATTGTGGGGTGCTTGGAGACCAGTGGGGCTACTGAGATGGCAGGTAAGAATCAGAAATGTTCATCAAAACATTCCAAAAGTGCCCTCTAGCAAAAATATTTCTCTTCTTCTTTTTTTAAAGGCAGTTTTGTCATATTGAAAAATATTGTGATGGGCTATCACAAGTTTTAAAAGTCACCCTTGCTGGGCATGGTAGCACACGCCTTTAATCCCAGGACTTAGGAGGCAGAGGCAGGTGAATTGCTATGAGTTCAAGGTCAGCCTGGTCTACAAAGCAAGTCCAGGATAGCCAAGGCTATATAGAGAAACCCTGTCTCAAAAAACTAAAAAAACAAAAACAAAAACAAAAAATAAAAAGCCACCCTCAAAGCTAGGGATTTAAGATAATAAAGATCATTTGGTATATGATTCTGGGGATCAGCAGTTTGGGCCAAGCCTTCTTATCTCAGGTGTCTGCAGTTAGCTGCAGGGTTGGTAGTTAAGCACCTGGCTGGGGGCTGCCTCATAATATTTGCTAGAGTAGAGTTACAGTTCCTGTGGGTTCCCAAGAATCATGTGCTAGATGCTTGGTTCCCAACATGCTGCTATTGAAAGGTGGTAGAAGTTTTAGCAGGCAGGATCTGGTGCAATGTAGTTAAGTGGATCACTGGGAGCTCTGCGCTAAGAAAGGACTAGCTAATGATCCTCTGTGGTCCTGGTTAGTCACCATGGAAACACATTATTATAAACACAGTGAGTCTGGCCCTTGCCTCTCTCTTAGTTCCCCCTTTGCCATGTGAATGCCCTTCTCTTGAACATTGTCCCCTAACAATGCTCTCTGTCATGTTGCTATGTAGCCAGAAAGTCTTCTCAAAGGCTGATGGGCACTGGTTTTGTATGTTCCATTTCCATAACTATGATCTAAATAATTCTGATATGTTATATAATCTGATATTTTATTATAGCAACAAAAATGGATCAATACAGTTTATGATTCTTCAGCAAGATGTCTAGGGCCATGTTTACATGGAAGTCAAATAAGGAAGACAGCTGCACACACACACACACACACACACACACACACACAGAGAGAGAGAGAGAGAGAGAGAGAGAGAGAGACAGAGAGAGAGACAGAGAGAGAGAGAGACAGAGACAGAGACAGAGAGAGAGAAAGAGAAACAGAGACAGAGAAAGAGAGATGACACAAATATACACACACATACACGCACAGAGACAGAGAGACAGAGAGACAGAGAAAGAGACATAGAAAGAGAGACAGACAGACAGACAGACAGACACACACACACACACACACACACACACACACACACACACACGGAGTGATGGGGAGACATGGGACACTTGCATTAGTAGGTGATGCAAGCACAAGTTAAGTTCAGATTCAAGGTGAAGGGAAAGAGACATTTCCTCTTCATAAGACATAGTACTCAGTGATTTAGCATAGAGATGGACGAAGGATTATAGTGGGTTTTTCAATCTACCACACCCTGGGAGTTCCAAATTGTAAGCTGGTTGGGAGCCAATGGAGTGAGTGAAATGGGAGGTGAGACTCTGTGTCAGATGCAAATGTACCAGGCAATAGAAACTGACAGCCTGAGCCTTTGATGGCTTTTTAAAGCATTCCTTCCTCTCTGTGCTTTAAGGTGATTTTGTCATTTTGGCAAACATTGGAAAGACGTCTGCACGAGAGATGTGTTGAGGAAGGAACACTTCCAGGGCTGGTGTTATTGCATGGACAGTGGCCAGACCACCTCACTCTTTCCAACCACCTTAGTCATCTTTGCTGACCGTTATAGGATTCCTGCAGCCACAGCAATCAGAATCGATCATGGGAAAGGGTAGCTTTCGTGGCTTGGCTGGGGTGCAGCCCAGCTGGCCTCAATCATGCCTCTTAAATGTTTCCTCTCAAGCTTTTAAGGGCCTAAGAGAGCTGAGTGCACAGGAATCCAAACAAGCCGTAAGACTGGCTTGTTCAGAATTGGCTCCAGACCATGAAGAGAGGAAACAAAAGATAAGGGTAAGTATAATAACCCGCTTGAAACAGCATTTAGGAGACTTTTTCTTTTCCCTGTACAGATGGCTCAGACTCCAAGTGCTCCTTTCTTCAAGCATTGTGACACTGCCCCCTTAGGGGTGAGGACCTTGTGGCTCAGTCTGCTTTGTGCCAACCTAAGCTACAAAGTACAGAGTGTTGACTCGAAAAAGCTACTATTCATAGATATTTTATCCAGCAGGTTTTTTTTTTTTTTAAATCTGTGGTCAATCAAGGAAAGAAAATGCCTTGGATTTTACTCACAGGAGCTTAAAGAAAGGGAAAGAATACGAGGCCCTTTTTTGTTTGTTTGTTTTTACCTTTGTGTTCTTAAAGGTTTTCATTTCTTGTTTTTTTCCTTTTTGACCCAGACAAACACTTAAATGTGGCATTTCTCATCCTTACCATCTTTGTTTCTCACCTCCTCCTTTTCTTCCTGCTAATACAGAGAAAAATGCACTCAGTCTAGAGCTATGTTAGAGGGTATAAGTGCCAGCATCTGTATATTGTTGCTAAATACAAATTATTTTGTCTCTCGGGTTCCTTTGAGAGCTGCCAGAAGGTGCAGGGGTAAACTGCAGGATGGCACTGCCCTCTGCCTTCTGGGTCCAAGGTGAAGGGCTGTTACAGCCTCCTGGATGATGCTAGCTGGCTTAAAGAAATGCCATTGGACTACTCTCAGGCAATCGATTGGGTTATTAGGGTTTCGGTTTTCCAATACTTGGCTCTTTACAATCCAATTCTATAAAGATTTATGTAGCACCAGGGAATGGTGGGAGGTGCAGCACATTCGGGTTTGAAGCTGTCAGTCAAGAGATGAGGCCAAATGGAGCCTTTGAAGTGCTGGCACCTTTCAGCTAAAGTACTTCCAGGAAGAGAAATGTCTGCTGAATGTCATCTCTCTAGGACTGATGTAAATGGGACTCCAGCACACAGATGTGCATTCGGCACTTGCTATGTACTGGGTTCTGAGCATGTTACAGATGTGAACCTGATGTCTCTCCAGCACACAGACGTTATCCTTTCTGTTTTGTAGACGGAGATTCTGAGCAAGGAACAGTTTAGATTAGGCAATGCACATCTTAGAATACTCAGAGGCTCCAGTGTCCACATTTGTAACCACTATTCAGTGCTACCTTCTCACGATATTTGAGGACTCATCTGGGCTAACAAACCTCTCCATACCCCCTCTGAGTTATCACTCTTTGAGAGCATAATGGCAGGAACAGAAGGATAGGAGAGGGGATGTGGTCATCTTTCCTAGAGGTTGTGCTCTGCTGCTGATGCTAGCTCATTCCATAACCAGAACAATACAGCAGCTGTCAGTTGCTTTTGTCCATTTAGACACTCAGAGGTTAATGACTTCATACAACACATTGCTAGCAAGATGCAATGCTGAAATGCATGTTTCCCTTCCTGTGAGTCCACAGCCCTCGATTCCCTCCACATTCTTCCTCTTTTCCGTTTTAGTTAGGTAACCTCCCGTCAGCTTCCAAGACTAAGAATTCACTTTCTGTCTTCGGATCTGAAGTCACTCAAGTTCTAGACAGTTTTCTAGTCTACCCTAGTTTGCACTCAGGAGGAAATGGATGACGTGAAGTTGTGTGAAACTCACTGGCCTCCATCAAAGGTTACAAATCACATTAGTTTTCCATTAGCATTAGCTTCATAAATGTTTAGTGTCATAAAAGACAAGCATAGAGACCTACTCGCAAAGTGTGTACTGTGCTTGGAGCTTTTCTCTTAGAACCACCAGCATGAGCCACTGCGTAGCTGACCCAGTCCCTAGCAGGAGCTGTTCTCCGGTTCTTCTGTTCCTATGACAGTTTGGGCAGTAACAAATGGAGCCCCCAACCGGTATCTCAGGACTAAGTCACACAAGCAGAGGTCAGGCTGACAGAACATCAGACCACTGTGTCCCCTGGAATGCCACCCACAACCTAACCTCAAGTAAAGGATCCTTTGCTGGAGGTCCTGGAGCTTGGCAGAGTCCATTACCACCTCTGGGATGATGCCAGGAAAGGCCCATACAGAGACAAACAGAGAGGAACTCAGAGGACATTTGTGTCCTTGGGGAAACCAGTGGGCCCTCTTAAGGACTTTTCTTACCAGATCAGGCTTCTGTCAAGTCTGGAATTAATGTCATAAATTAATGTTTTAAATCCCTTACTAAACAAAGAACAATAACACACACCAAGAAACAAGCAAACAAACAAACAATTAAACAAACTCATCCTTTTTTATCCACTCAGCATTTTGTAGCCTTGTGTGCTTTTTAGAGATCTTGATTTTATGTCCCTTCTCACCTAGAAAATACAGAGGGCACACACCATCATCTCTCTTTATAGACAGGGAATTCCTAAAACTCAAGGAGATCAAGTGACTTACTTAAGGTCACACAGCCAGCAGAGGATGAAGCCAGCCTTCATCCACATTCCTCACTTAATGCAGCAGTCTCTCTCAGATCATTTAGTCTTCTGTTACATGACATGTACAGCCATTATGGAATTACAGTGAAGTTACGGTTTGACTGTTTAACACCTTTGGGTTACTATAAAACACAAAAGAGTGATAATTGCTGCTTTATACTCTTACTGTATGCCAGCCACACTGTAAATGCTTTAGCATATCAGTTGTTCAGCAGGGCGCCAGAATTATCTATCATGATCCAGATATCAGTTGCCTCATTTTATTGTTATATAATTTGTGATTTAATAGGAAGTAAAATGAATCTTGATATGTATCTACTATGTAAACAGAACCAGAATCAAAAATCCCTTCTATAAACCATTTCTTGTAAGCTTGCTTTTCCTTCCTTCCTTCCTTCCTTCTTCCTTCCTTTCTTTTTCTCTTTCTCTTTCTTTCCTTCTTTCTGAGATAGGGTCTCATTATATAGCCCTGGCTGCCTGGAATTCACAGAAATCCACCTGCTTCTGTACCCATCCCAAAGTACTGGGATTAAATATATGTACTATCTAACCACTCATTGTCTTTGAGCCAACTTTTCTTGTGCCTATAACTTAGTTTTGGTGAAAAACAAGAGAAATACATAATTTGATACAGTAAGACATGTTACTAGTTGGTTTTTATGTGTCTCTCTTGCTAATGGTAAGAATTTATACTTGATTTGGATTTGTTTCACAAAATAGATTCTAGTGATTGCATTTTCACAATGCTAATTACTTTACAAAGCATCGCTCTGACTTGTCTTTTACTTCTCGTCACCTCTAAACAACTGTCACCATTCCAACTCATTCTGGAACTAGATGTTGACACCTATATTCACGTGACAGATCCCAAGGTCCTGTACAGCCTTTCTGCATAGTCTTCTAGCATTTTATGCTTCAAATTCCTACATTTTTTTTCTTGGAAGCCTCCACCCAAGTGGAAAATGTCAAGAGTTTATGGACACATGAACCATGTCCTTGGTGTATTCTATACTGATAATTTTCCAAAACAGTGACCTGTCTACTAATATTTGCTTCATTTGCTTTATTCCACATTTTACCATACTCCACCACCATTTTCAGAAATCACATCCTAAATATACCTCTTGTACAACCTGTGCACAGGGCCTGGAGAATGGGTCAGAGCTAGGATGACCTCCCTAATAACCCGTGCTTTAGCTTTATTGATCTCATTAACCCTACCACTAGTTACAGCTCCGTGACAGTGAATAGTGTCAACTTGAAATCACCTAGGAGACAAGCCTCTAGACAAGCATGCAGAGGATTATCTTGATTAGGATAATTGTGACAACTCATCTTAAATGTGGGCAGTACCTTTCCATCTCTTGGGTCCAGGACTGCATAAAAAGGAGAAAGCCAGCTGAGCATGACCACTCATCTTTCTCTTCTTCTCTACTCTGAATACAGCATGACCAGTTGCCTCAAGCTCCTGCCACCATGACCTCACCATTCTGCATTTTAGCCTTGAACTGTAAACCAAAATAAACACTTCCCCCCCCCCCCCCCAAGTTGCTTTGATCAGGAATATTGTCACAGTCCGGAGGAAAGCAGCTAACACGCTGTGTCTTCTATCTGCCTTCCTATATGACTGATTTTTCTCAAGTAAAAATATGTGTTTGGCAATCTCAGACTTCACTCTTACCTTGGGCCAGGAGAGGCCCTCCATAATCATCTGTGAAGCTCCGTAGCTGGCCCAGTTAACATTTGCCTCACCTGATCTGGGATCCAGCCTTCCTGAACTACCCACTGTACTCTTTTTCTTCTGTACTTTGACACAGAATATCTTGCCTGTCTAGAAGACTGTCTCTTTTTGCTTCTCTCTGAGCCTTTCTTTTCGTCTCTGTGGTCTAACCTTCACTAGTCTTTCAGGTCTCCAGTAAGATGTTACTCCACTGACAAGAGCAGACCTCCTGTAATACCTGTCTGTATCAGCATTGAAGTCCCACAATGTTTCATGAGACCTTCTACCTACTCCTCCAGGTTCTATGGCTATTCACAACTTTAGCTCATTGATTTGTCTTTTATTGAGGGCCTGAAAAGATGGCCCAGAGGTTAAAAGCACTTCTTGCTCTCACAGAGAAACCTAGTTTGGTTCCTGGCGCCCATATGGCAGTTCACAACCATCTGCAACTCTACTTCCAGAGGATCTGACACACTCGGTCTGTCCTCCTTGGGCACTGCACACACAGGCTACATAGACACACACACACACACACACACACACACATTCACACACACACACACACACATAGAAAATCTAAAAAAAATTTCGATAATTGTGTGTTGGAAAAAATTCTCTTACGGTTTGAATCCCAATTTCCCCCCTACAGGCTCATATTTTAAGCAGTCATTTCCCTCTGGTAAAGCTACGTTGAGAGGCTTAATAACCTTTAGGAGATGTGCGACTAATTGGGAGAATTAGGTTGGAGGGCAGGCCTTGGAAGGTTGAGGTTGACCCCTGTTTCTTTCTTTTCTCTTTGTTTCTTGGTCTGTTGTGATGTGGGAAGCTTCTACCACATGCTATTGCTTCCTTGCTTCCATGGACTGAGTTCTGCCATGCTTCCCTCTCCATAGTGTACCAAAATCCCTCTAATATCATGAACTGAAACAAATCTGTGTCAGTCATTTCTAATTTATAGCATCTTTGCAAGCTGGTGTGTGCCACCTGCCTTTTATATTGTTTATCAAATAGTTTTTGCTGAGGGGCAACTAGTGAATTCTGTGACTTCCTTCCATTCTTTTCACTGCCTGCAATCTTGTATTCTCACCCATTAAAACACTTGGCTAACTTTATGGTTTTTCAAGTACCCTTGATATTCAGATAGTCTAATTTCTGTTTTTATCAAAGTCCAACTAAATCTAAGCCAAACTTCAAC